>NW_003556770.1:0-1348 GCF_000090795.2 Amphimedon queenslandica
TTTTATGGCATTCCATACTTGCTGTGTTGAAGTCAGAATCCTCAATGAATCAAAATAAATCATCTACATAAACGGCATCATACTGGTTCTGTTGACAGCGACTGAGTTCACTCTTGCAACTCGTCATAATACCTATTCAGCATTGTTTGGATTAGGATTGCTTATTGAAGTATCACTGTTTTTTGGACTCATTTTTATCCCTAAGGCAAGTGAGTAGATAATGTATGCTGTTACATTTTTGTGTAGATAATTAGATTGTATTTGGACCCTCAAGGAGAGAACATTTTCTTAAATCCTATTTTGAATTCTCATCCATTGGCTCACAATGAAAATAAAGATCATTTATCTCAAAAAATTATTGCCAATTTAAGACAGAAAATAAAGGAATTGGAACAAAAGGCCTTTATTGAGTTGATAAAATTTATGATTATAAATAATAATTATTTATTTGAATTTTATATGTTAGCTTGAAAATAGAAATTAAAGTTCACATCAGCTTCTAAGACACTTTATATTGTTTTATTATTAGTCTTATCAATTTCTTGCCTTATCATGCTATTGCCAAAGGAATTTTTTGTATGTAGATAGCTATAGCTACGAGCTATATTATGCTGGATATTATAGCATCTTAAATTTCTAGATAGTCATAATAATGGCTAAATAGATGAAATTAATCCGTTTTGATCTTTGCTGGTACCATAATATTGTGGTAAAAACATACCATAGATGGTAGTGGTCCATATAGATGGGTCATAAGCTCATTACATCAACACACAATTATGTTAGAATTTAAAATTCATACAACATGTTGACTCATTGACTTTATTGTTGGTATTACACTTTGGGCATAGATCTATTAACTATATCAAAGTATACAAAAGCAGTCATAACATATAACATGAGAGTTTGTGACTTTGTGGTTATAAATTGAATTAATTATTGAAGACCAAATAAAACCTAATTCTTGGCGTGTGATTAGTTGGACTCTGCATGCACATCACTGGATGCAATACATAGTATTCACATGTGGACACATGTTGACAACTTTAATTTGTTATCAGATATAATTTGATAAACCCGCCATGCACAGGATCAGTTCAGTGTGTAGATTTTTATATAAAAAATAATAGGATTGACATTAAGTTTCTTTTTGCATCAGCTGTTTAAACTGTGCATCAGCTCTGATAACAGTAGGGCTAGGCAAATTATGCTTTAATTTTTTGCTTATTAGCTATGCTTTTAGGCACTGCCCTAAATTCCATCCTATTATGCTTTGAAATGAATGATTATGAATCCAATTATGCTCATTATTGTGATACATGCATAGGTACAACAATCCAACTGCTTA
>NW_003556771.1:0-1348 GCF_000090795.2 Amphimedon queenslandica
AAGTGACGCCAGGGCAAGATGTCCGGAGGAGAAGTGACTTTAGCCAGCAATTGAGATAGAGCGCTGGCCCAAGCGCGCCTTTGTGGATGTGTTGAAGAGTGAACACCCTAGTTGAAAGAATAGATTCGAGGGATGACTGAGGAATGTAAGGGAGAAGAAGACCAAGAACAGGAGGCAGCCTGACTTCCAGCAGAAACACGCAAGGCCTAAGAAGAGCCTGCAGTTAGAGACAAATTACCACCAGAAGACATCTGTGCTGCTAAGTGTGAATGTGAGGAACCATAGGGGTTACAACAGCTTTGGGCCCGACACTTTGTACAAGGCTGATGGGCTTGAGTGCTGGTGGCCATTATTATTATTATTATTATTGTTGTTATTAATGATATTATCATTATTATCATTATTATTATTACTATTATACTATTAATTTTATTAATAACATTGTTATAAAGAGACAAAAGGGAGAAGAAATAAAAGAGGAAAGGGAGAAACAGAAATAATTAAATAAATAATTAATAATAATAAATAAGTAAAGAATGAGAAAAAGAAAGGAGGGAAAATAGTTATAGAGACCCATCAATATGAGGATGGGAGATAGGGAAGCGGGTAACCCACAAATGAGCATTGCATTACCCTGCCATAAGGCATCTGAGAGTCTATCAAATAGGTGGCGAGTGGTGTCTTTAGTATCAAGACCCAGGCAAAGGGTGGGTGTGTTGTCCCGTTCTGTCACAACTGGCCCCTTGGTGACTTATCCTCATTCCAAAGCTGCTATATCTCCAATGGCATCTCTGAGTTTATTGTGGTGCTGTGTTACCAGACTGCCTCTTTAACATATGATAGAGCATGGGATAAGTTGAAGGGACAAAGGGAAAGCCACAACCATCACAATTGATAGGGATCAACAAAACAGTTTTCTTGTACCTTTTTCATATTGCATCTCTAAATTCTGTCTCTGTGAGATCAAAATGATTCTTTGCAACTGGGAGTACTTTGAGCCATGATGACAGTTTAGAGTCCTTGGCATGAAGGACAGCTCTCTTCTGTAGGTGCCATCGACCACTTAATTGAATCTCTACTCTTGCATTACCTCCTTGGCCTTATGAGATTCAGACTGAGATGAGAGTAGAGTGTCTAAATGTAGCCCAGGCTGAAAGGGGGTCATGTTCTTGTTAGTGTTGACAATGACCTCAGTACTTCTTGAATTATGGTATGATGAGTAACATGATTTAGTGGGCTTGATGACATTAAGACCCCTAAATGTAGTGGGTAGAGAGATGTCCCTCTCACTGGAAGAAACTTCACAGTTAAACAGTGAGGGGAGGAGACAGGTGATTTTATCCTCTAG
>NW_003556772.1:0-1348 GCF_000090795.2 Amphimedon queenslandica
AATTCTTCCACTATAGTACCACTTCTAACAATAATTTAGAGCATCAAGATAGAGTCAATGGGACTTTCATTAATTCACTAGAAACTATGATAGGTGCAGTAATTTTTAACATCTTAAACTAGCGAAGATTGATTTATCTGATGAAGTAAAGAAGAGAATCAAAGTTAAGATGCACTGTCTCTTTCTCCTTCTTATATTCATGTCTATAATCAAAGAAGAAATATTCTCCATACAATGGTGATTTTAACAACCGTCAAGGGTCGTCATAGATCTCTCTAGTTTCTGCAGTAGTAGCTAGTTTTGTGATACAATCATCAGAAAGCTGCCATTTTTCATCACGTGATACCAATGGAATGCAATTGAACTTTTCAATTATTGCTCAAAGGTCAACCGTGTCCTACCTCCTCTGGATCCAAGCAGAGCTAGATAAAAAAATTGCTCCCTTTTCCCAGTTCTGAGATCTGAGCATGCGCGACCACACCCATATTTTGGAGCACATGTTAAGTCATGTTTCTTTAATTAACAAAATGGCGGAATGAGGTGAGCTGGGCTGGGGTGATAGAGAGAGGGCAACTTTATCTTATTGTTAGAGTTTTTTGAAAAGTTGTGGACCTGTGCATGGATAGTTGGAGTAGAATGGTGTAAAAATTAGCCTTGTAGCATTGACCAAAGACCATGATACCCTCCATTAACTAGATTGACAGGAGAAGATGACTAAGATGAAAAAAGTGGACTGAACAAAACGGCCGATTTGCCGATTTATTACTTTCCTCTTAGACAAGGTTTAGAGCCACGCTAGTAGTACCAATGGAGTCCTCTGGTCAAGATAAGGTCCTCTATGAAGTCTGGTAAGCACAGGAGCTCGTTTTCCCGGTATAGCAAGGCTGCAAAAGTCGTGGCAGACATTTTGTTTTGGGGTGAATCCTACTTTAGTAACGCTACCGCGTTACTAATGGACTAATTTACCACATGCACCACTTTAGTGGCGCGTTAATTAGAATCGCTTAAGTGCAAAAGGTCCATTGTTATTGATTAAAAATAATCAAAGATATACGGAAAATATATCTATACGTCAAAGATTAGAGCTTTGAGGCTATGTCTTGATCCCTTGATCTCAAACTGATTGTGCCTCTGATGTCTTGATTTAGCTTTGATCGCGGTCGCAGGTGAAACACAGGATATAATACAAGTGACACCCCTAACTATCCTAGTCTATCTAAACTACACCTCTTTTCTGGTCCGTTGTCCCTTCAAGAGCTAGCTTTGCATACTGCGCATGCGCAGATGCATTAAAATGAATGGACAACAACTGCGCATGCGCATTCAGATGAACAACGGACTGAAAAGA
>NW_003556773.1:0-1347 GCF_000090795.2 Amphimedon queenslandica
CAGCTTTATTGAACCCATCTTTAATAATAAGCTGTAAGGCGTGAGCAAAACAACCATGGTGCTCTACTGGAAGAACATCATACATGTGTGCTGCACTGGTAGTATAATTAGGAGAGCAACTGTCTTGAATGTCTTCCTCTTCTTCTTCCTCTTCATCATCACTGCTGTCTCTGTCTCCTTCATACCCTGGCAAATGAAATGCCTTTAGCATATTGGAAGCATGATCTGTCACAACATGCCTGACTTTAGAACTAATTCCAAAATAGGTGACTGTATCTTCATATTCCTGGAAGATTTTTTCTCCCGTGTGGCTACCTTTAAATCGATTACATGATAGCATCAATGACTGCAGCTTCCAATTTGAAATATAATGCGCAGTGATTCCAGTGTACGACCTCATCTGTCTATTGGACCATATATCCATTGTTAGGCTTAGTTCTTTGACGTCTTTTAGGTGCTCTTTTACTGAATCATATAACTCAGAGCATCTGTCTCTGATTAGAACAGATGATAGGTGTTTCCTGCTAGGAACTGAATACCGAGGGTCAAGTGAGCTAAGTAAGGCTCTAAAACTTATACTTTCCACTGTAGAAAGTGGTAAAAGGTCTTCAGCTATAAAGCACACCAACTTTTTAGATAATAGCAGCTGACGGGTGAGTCTTTGGGTCCATACTTTTTAGTGGACTCTACAAAATTAACAAGAGTGCCTTGCTCCTTATCATTGGATTTGCTCTTGTTACTGAGCATAATTGCTGAATGAAAATTTCTCTGCAGGGATAGTAAATCTTTTAATTTTTGTATATTGGAGTAAGTATATATGTATATATGTATACTTACCATGTGCTTCAACCAGTTGGTAGAAACTTTTGTAGAACCAGATATTACTTTGCTACAGTGCCTACACTTTGCTTTAAAAGTACCTTCCAGGTTTTCAGGTAGGATGTAGTTATCAAGGATTGATGGTAACTTTTTCTTAGGTTCAGCTGCTTCTGCCATTTAAAACTAGGGATGGACTAGACTAGACTAAGACTACTAAAGGCGCCTAGGCTGGCTAGCCTGGCTGGCTAAATAACTACTTACTAAACACAGCCAGCTGAATTTTTATAGCTACATGTACATGTTAGATTAGCATCTATAACATTGTATTCATGCAATTAGTCTACTATTGTAATCTTCTCATTCTCTAATTCTATAGAGCTGTTGCACGGAAGTAATCAACGGGAGGGTGTGGCTAAAATTGAGCTAAATTGTCCGCCATGTTGGGTGGCAAGAAGGCTAAGAATGAATGGGGGAATGGAGAAAAAAATTTAAATAAATTCTGCAGTTGACATTCCAGGCTAATGCAAG
>NW_003556774.1:0-1347 GCF_000090795.2 Amphimedon queenslandica
GATACTGTTACATGTGTTGGTATAAATACAGTGACATCACTCCATCCTCCCAGTTACCATACTCGTGGTACCCTCCATATCAACTGACAATGCTATCTCCTCCCAATCAACATCAGTCATGTTGAATTGTTTTATTTCAAGTTATTTGCAGTTACTAGTGGCTTCTTAGCTCACATTATTATGCATATAAATTTATTAATCAATAATAATTGTTTGCTCCTTTGGTCATTTGTTTCTTTATTAATGGATGCTATTTAGCACAATGCTGGTGAATAAGGAAGCAGTTCCTGTCACAGGTATATAGTCAGTGTATATTGATATTTCCTGAATAGAGTCCAAATATACTTCCATAAAAGGAAAGACATCTTGGAAATGTTGACAGAATCTTGTCTACAGTACAAACACTACACTAACTAACCTTTAACAAAGCACATATAATGATTCACTGCAGTAGTGGGTGGAAGTTCCATTTAAAAATATGTACATTACATTTACATGTATGTGTTCACAATATTCATATCTAGAGCTAAGATTAGTTCCACCCAATGGTAGATACTATTATGATATCACAGTCACTATGATTTTATGATGATGTCATTAGTTAGTTATGGTAGCTACAGCATTAAAGTATTCCAATAACAGAATATCAACAGAATCAAGTACATGTACATGTACAGGTAATGGAACTGACTGTACACATAACTGCATGTACATGTATCTATGAAGCTTGTCTCTTCCTATCTATTTCTCAATCTCTCTCTTATAAAAATTACTCTCCAGCTGTAGAATGACCTGATTGTGTATCATTGTCATTTACTACTAGTAATTTCTACTCCTCCATTCCACTGGATATCACTATGAGTGGATCTAACCTCTTGAGAAATGCAACAATTATAATAATAATAATAACAATAATAATAATAATAATAATAATAATATTAATAATAATAATAATAATGTTATTAAAGCAATAAGACAAGCAAACAACACGAGTAGTTCCAAGAAAGAGAGAGAGAGAGGAAGAATGATAAAGAGTATATTATAATCACAATATCAAGTAATAATTATTATTATTAATTATTATCAGTGGGTATTATTGTGTACTTTATTATCAGACAACGGTGCTTTGGGTGTTAGCAGCTGCCAATAATTCAAAATTAATCTTGGCCCCACCCCCTCCTCCTCCCCCACTGTGATTAGACCCAAAAGAATAAATAGAGTTACGATCCTCACCACCAGAAGTTAGATCATCAGCACTAGCAGATACCTTTAAAATAAAAGAACAATAATGTCTATCACTGCCTTTATGAATGTAGCATCTTGTCAATGGATTTTCAAGGTGCTCCA
>NW_003556775.1:0-1347 GCF_000090795.2 Amphimedon queenslandica
CAAAAACATTTTATAGGAGGAGTACTTTACAAGCTAGCATTATAGGAAACATACACATATCCATTAATGGCTATAACTTAAACTTAAATAGAGTATTGAAAGAATCAGAACTATACAACATGCAAAATGGTTTTTGAATTGAGCTACAATAGCTTCGTGGTGATTGTTTCATAGCACTGATGATTGTATAAAATCAGTTTCATTAGTCGCAAGTCATAATTCTATATAGTATTTGCTGCATTGATAAGGTTTTAGTTGTGATATATACACTCCTAGTTTATTTATTTTCATACATGCATGTTACCATGTACAACTTTACACGAGTTGCGTTTTTTCTCCATTTGTAGTAAGTTCATGACAGGTACAATAGTCATATTTCTGTAGCACAGTGCATTTCTACTTATTCAATTATGTTTATTTACATGTATTAATAGAATGCGACATGCATCATGGTAAACTTTGAGTTTTGCCTTGTTAGAATTTTTACAAGCATCAGTCCACCTTTTTCAGTGTGTCTAGCTACATGTAGATTTACGTGTATCAAACTTAGTGTTACATAATGTGTGTACCTGAATAGGTCTGTAAAAACTTGGTTGTAAGTACAACTTCTACAAAGTTGACTAGCTCTACAATCTTTTGTTTTTAAGTTACTGTATTTTTCCATGAGGTTGTAATAATAAAGTGTTTATAATTTTAATTTTTAACAATATTTATTGTTGTTAATTCATTATTATTGTAAACAAGTTCTCAATGGCTGTACACTACAAATTAGACCAACAGAGTGGACCAGGAATTCACAGAAGTGTACATTAGATTTTTAACAAAAAATAAAAATAACTGAAGCAGCTAACCAGCATGCTAAGAGCGAAAGACATGCCTACATGTATGTAACATAATGACTATGGTATAACTACCCAAAGACATGCCTACACATATGTACATGTAACAATATGACTTTGATATAACTTCATTGTCCTAACAGTACTTAAAATGACTTAAAATTGACTTAAAATGACATCTCAATATATCCCATTTCATTCTTACAAATCTCCAGCCTAATGTAAGAACATTGTTTTCAAATTAAGATTTTTCACAGTTTAATGGAATCATGCACTATCATCAGACATATCCAGATAAAAGAGCAAAAAAGATTTGAAAAAACAAAAAATGAGAGCAGAGCAGTCATAAAAAATAGACAATATGGACGAATAATGTACAAGTATAGAATATTATTATCATTATTTAATTTGATGCAACTATTCACTTTAGTTAGCAAATTTCTAGATATTGAGTGAATAAAACTACATAAAACAACAGAAATAGTAGTTTATTATTTTTCTAACTATC
>NW_003556776.1:0-1347 GCF_000090795.2 Amphimedon queenslandica
TTAGCTGTCATATCTCACAAACGAAGGAAAGTCAAGCAATTCCACACATACTTTTTGCTCTCCATGTTTTCCTTTACCTGTTGTTGCCTTCAAAGGTACCATAGCTTCAACTATGCAAAAGTTACTAGTAAACTTTTTCTGTTCTTAAGTGCTGCTAACTTTTGCCACCTTGGAAAAGAACAAAAGAGTTTATTATAGAAAAAGAACAACTTTTTCTGTACCTAATTGGCAAAAGAAATGCTCTGAAGAGCTTGACTAAAAAGTAGCATCAGCCAAAAAATCATCCATGATTGAAAATTTTGCTAACACACACACACACACACTGACAGCACGAGCGCAGTACCCTCGCCTATACGCCTACGGCGTGGGCGAGGGCAATGACACGACGAGCGCAGTACCCTCGCCCATACGCGGGCGTTACTAGAATGCGGATCAGTGCGGATTGCTGCGGATCGTTCCGCACGCTGAACCAAGCACGTCAACGCGCGGAACGTGCACGGGCGTGTGCCTAGAATGCGGATCAACTCCCAAGAATTCAGAATGTACACCATAACTTCCCGTGGATCAGTCCTCTTGTTCTTCTATTCCATTCAATCTTTATTTGTTGCAATGTAAAAGTAAAAATAACTATTTTTAACTGTGTGTAATAATTTTAAACTTTGAATGTACGAGATTTCAGTGATGATATCAAAAGCCTTCAGTCATTGGTCATAGAATAGATTATACTGCATCTAGATCTAGTTGCAATGAAATGAGTTACAATCTGCATTGAAAACAAACATATAGTTGTAAAATTTAAACAATAAAAGTCGCCTCACAAATAACAATTATTTTCATTGTGTAAAAATGATTATTATGATATTACCAAAAATATTCTATTGGCCAAAAATTGCTCCCACCTATCATTTTTATTTGAAAGTATTCCTTTTACATAATTACAAATACTACTCTGATTGCATTAAGATATTTAATGTAGATAAGTGTTTATAATGCTTTTATAAGCAACTTAGACTGATAGCAAATCTTTACATCAGTGGCTGATATCATTATATCTTAAAAGTTGCTCAAGGAACTAAGATAATTCAGTTTTGGCAGCAAAATACTTACTTTCAGAGTCATGTTTCCTACATATATCAAGCTTAAAATTATTATAACTTCCCTCTAATCCTGTAGATATTTTTAAAAAGCAAGCAATAAAGATAGTAATGTAAAATAAAAAAAACTAGTTTAAGTATTAGTCAAAAAATACATCTATAATAATTAATTAATATTTTTAGTACTGCAACTAGAATCACTGAATAATATTCATACTAAAAAAACGCTGACTCCATCATTTATTGACCAAGA
>NW_003556777.1:0-1347 GCF_000090795.2 Amphimedon queenslandica
AAGATGTAGATAGCCCTTCACTTTCTCCTATTGATTTTATAGGCACAGCTTTGATTGTAAAATTCTCAATTATTCCTTTCCACTCATTTTTAGGAGGTAATTTCCATGATAGAGTAAAAGAATCTGGAGTTAATACATTAAATGATATGTCTTCAACAGAAGCAGTGGGAACTATCATGTGAAAAGGTATTAATAAATAAACACAGTATATAATTGATTCATTTACTTTCAGGTTGTGTTAAAACAACGGTGTTCATTAGATTGGTATTAGACAATTGGAGTGAAATTACATATCCAACATATGGCTTCAAGTCATGAATACGTCCCTCATTGATAGTACCTTCATTGTTTGCATAATAGTTGAAACTGGGGAGGATGGAGTAATGAAGCTGATAGTCATCATTTGATAAATTTTCCCATGAACAATTAATGTCTGTAGAGCTGGCAGCGGAACACATAAAATTTAAAAGAGTACCTAAACATAAAAAATTAAACAATTAGATCCATAAAAAATTAAACAATTAGATCCATTAAAATTATACACATACCATAGGGCACCTTTGTTGAGGGCTATAAATTTAGCGGCTGTATATTTTGCTGTATTAAATTTTGCAATTTTTATCCCAATTCCACACCCATAAACAATTAATTTGAGGAGTTTATTTTTGCAAATAGCGACAAAATCCATTAAATTTGTGGAATATATAGCCCTTGAAAAAAGGCATCCTATGGTACAAAATATTCAATTATTTTTGCCCATGGTATTCAACTTATGGCTTAAGGCTATGCATAGGGTATAGTCAATGCAAAAAATGCTTCTTAGTTTTGCTATAGGTTAAAACAATTTGCATTTGTGTACCTGATTTCTGAGTAGTTATGGCTATTGGCTCACTCTCTATTCCAGTCCCATTAGAAGTATTAGCATAAACTGTTATGTTGTACGAAGATGCTGATAAAACTAATTCCAATAAATACATTGTATTCGTTATACCAGACACTGTTGCTACAGGACGAGGCACTGCAAGAGACACTGGAGTATCAAGTAACTGATACGTGATAGCATATGATGTTATGATGTTCAATGGATCAAATGGAGCCTCCCAGTCTATCAGTATTGATAGGTCTGTAGCATTGACACTCAATGACTGAGGAGGCCCAACAGGAGCTATTATAAACCAATATATTCACTATCATAACATTATCATTTTTACTTACATCCAGAATATGTATTGATGTAGTTCACTGCTGCAGGGCCACAGCCAGCAGACGTCAAAATACACACCATGCAAGTGTAATATGTGCCCTTTCCAAGATCAACAGAGGCTCTTGTCATTGATACTGTCTTTG
>NW_003556778.1:0-1347 GCF_000090795.2 Amphimedon queenslandica
CACATTGACTGTGTGGTTTGATAATAATGTATGTTAAAGTCGTTATCAAAAGGCCAACGTGGTCACACTGGGTCAGGGCTTATATGAGAAAGTGGAGCCCCACCCATAGGTGGAGCGAGTTACCGTAAATTTTCTAATTATTACTACAAACTAACTGAAATTTTAGAAAACTAGGCCAAACACCATTGATATGCTCGACTTCACCTTCCTCATATAATCCAGAATAGTATTCAGCCGCTTCGCGGCCTTAGCCATTCTGTAATTAATCACTCATCAATCTATCAAGTACTTTTCTTCTATTCAATTTTTATTATTTTTAAAATGTATTATTTCTCATTATTTCTTATTGATCTTGTTATTCTATTATTCTAATTTTTTTTTTATACTTGCATCCACACACACCAATCTTAACAGTAAAACAATGTATCATAACTAATTTTATTATTTATCTCTGGGTATCCGCAGCTCTTGCTGTTATCCCATCAAGATGTCTTTTTCCCTCGTCTATCCCTTTCTCCTTCTGTACTCATCCTTCTGTTCATCTTGTAAAATTATTATTAAATTAAATTAAATTAAATTAATTGTTCACACATACGTGTAATAAAACAATGATATCCAAGACTAAATACCTTCTCTCAGCTAGAACTGGAAGCCTGGAACCTCCACTAAGTATTGCAGTTAATCAAAGCATAGCTACTGTAGATAAAAAATTGCTCCTTTTCCCAGTTCCGAGATCTGAGCATGCTCAAACACACCCAAATTTCGAAGCACATGCTTCTTTAATTAACAAAATGGTGGAATGAGGTAAGTTGGACTGGCAACAATAGAGAGACGGCAACTTTTTGAAACTGTTAGAGTTATTTGAAAAGTTTTGGACATGCGCATGGATAGTAAGAGTAGAATACGGTGTAAAATTTGTGTTGTAGCATTGTTCAAAGACCATCATACTCTCCGTTAACTGATTTTCAGGAATGATGATGAAAAAAGGTGGCTAAACAAAATGGCCAGTTTGCTGATTTTTGACTTTTCTTTCAGACAAGGTTTAGAGCCATGATAGTGGTAGTAATGGAGTCCTCTGGTCAAGATACAGTCCTCTAAGAAGTCTGGTAAGCACAGGAGCTTGTTTTCCTGGTATAGCAAGGCTTCAAAAGTCTTGGCAGCCATATTGTTTTGGAGTGTATCCTATTAGTAACGCTACCGCGTTAATACTAAAAGAAAGCTAAAAAATCTAAAAAACTACAAAATACATAAATACAACAAAGTTCTCCATACTGAAAGACTATATAATAATAAGAAGAAGAATTTAGTAATACAACATAAATCTGTATGTTGTCTGAAATTTTTTGC
>NW_003556779.1:0-1346 GCF_000090795.2 Amphimedon queenslandica
GTGGATGACGAGAGACGCTTGGGGAGTCTTCTTTGTGTGGATGAAGGAGGAGATGAACCACCATCTATGGACTCTCTCAACTTTTGAACCGTTATCTCAGTGTAGACTATTTCAAATGCTTGATCAATGACATTGCAGATATCCTCAGCTTGTTTCTATCATAAGAAATGTAGAAAGAGAGGACATTTTAGAGGGGAAAAGTTTTGCAAATAATTGCTTACCTTTTTGGTACATGCAAACACAAATAGTTGACAATGTGTACGACTCTCTCCTCCAACTTTCAATAGAAGGAGATTCTCCCTGTCATCATGTACATAACTAACTGAAGCAATCTCATGCAGACCAAATCGATGCAGTATTGACTATCATGTGAAGATAATGTTATGCTAAATAGCATGCAATATGAATTTGAAGTTTAGGTGGTTTTATTTGCTTCAAATTTAAAATGCAAGACAATGAGACAACTTTATGTACTTACAAAGTTCTCATCATTTCTGGTAATCTTTATGCCATAAGCTGATATCCAGAGTGTCACTCTCTCCTTTGCTCCAACCTTCCATGGTAGCTCACCATTAGTCTAAGAAGAAGACGTTAGTGTGAAAGAGCCTAGGTTGCTGTTTTTTATCTTACTCTTTTCTTGTCCAGTAATTTGAGAGTTTCGCTTCGACTGGATAGATTCTGGTGCATTGGAACACTTTGTAAGACACCAAGCAACTAAAATGCAACACAAATTATAACATCACAAGGACAATCAATTTCAGAGGCAATAGTTAAAGTTTCCCCATAGCAGTCTGCTTTAGTCTATGTGTGTATATGATTGCTACATATCATTAGCTTACATAGCAGTGCTTCTCTATTGATCCCTCAAGAAGATACTCAGGATTAAGGAGGAGTGTCCTTCCTTTATTACTGATGTGAAGTGTTGGCTCATGACTGCTTATTGGTAGCTGCAGGAAAGAAGATAAAATACTATCTAGTGCCAGCTTGCTTCTAAGTTACCTTAACACCGCTTGTTCTGTTTGGGGAGCCTGTATTCATCTTGTTTTGCGTTTTCTTTCCAGCAAGCAGCCCCACCCTTTGAGTTTAAAACTCACCACGCCCACTAGTAGCAAATGTAGGCGGGGCTGGATTCACACTGACACCCACGCATATCAGCTAAATCAAAATGCCCTCTCCCAGACTTTGTAGCCTGTTACTGAGAAGAAGGGATTCTGTTAGAAACTTTGCTCTAATTTCGCTACAGTTTAGCTGTGGGTCTTATTCTACAGCTACAAGCAGGACTTCTATTGATGGTACCACTTCTCTCTCACAGGAAGGGGCAAGGAGATTGGTCAGTGTTTTGAGTG
>NW_003556780.1:0-1346 GCF_000090795.2 Amphimedon queenslandica
CATTCCACCTTTTAGCATTAACGTCACAATGTTTATCAATCACAAGATGATGTACAATGTCTACATTTCCTGATTCACATGCTTTGTGTAGTGGTCTGTCATTAAGATAATTGTCTTCAGCTTCAGTATTACATTGTGGATGATTAGTCAAAATTTTAACAATTTCAAAATGACCTTTTTCACATGCTAAATGTAATGGAGTTAAGCCATCCTTCCGCTTAGCATTAACATCACAGTGCTTATCAATCACAAGATGATGTACAATGTCTACATTCCCTGATTCACATGCTAAATGAAGTGGTCTACTTTGAAGATCACTTTCAGCTTCTATATTGCATTCAGGAGAACTGGTAAGAAATTGAACAGTTTCAAAATTACGATTTAAACATGCCAAATGTAATGGAGTTAAGCCATTTCTCCCTTTGGCATTAACATCACAGTGTTTATCAATCACAAGATGACGTACAATGTCTACATTCCCTGACTGACATGCTAAATGGAGTGGTCTATTTTGAAGATCACTTTCAGCTTCTATATTGCATTCAGGAGAACTGGTAAGAAATTGAACAGTTTCAAAATTACGATTTAAACATGCCAAATGTAATGGAGTTAAGCCATTTCTCCCTTTGGCATTAACATCACAGTGTTTATCAATCACAAGATGACGTACAATGTCTACATTCCCTGACTGACATGCTAAATGGAGTGGTCTACTTTGAAGATCACTTTCAGCTTCTATATTGCATTCAGGAGAACTGGTAAGAAATTGAACAGTTTCAATATTATTCTTAAAACATGCTAAATGTAATGGAGTTAAGCCATCCCTCCTTTTAGCATTAACATCACAGTGCTTATCAATCACAAGATGATGTACAATGTCTACATTCCCTGATTCACATGCTAAATGAAGTGGTCTATTTTGATCATTATCTTCAGCTTCTATATTGCATTCAGGAGAACTGGTAAGAAATTGAACAGTTTCAATATTATTCTTAAAACATGCCACATGTAATGGAGTTAAGCCATCCCTCCCTTTAGCATTAATACCACAGTCAGTAGATTCAATGAGATGCTTCACTATTTCTAAATGTTCTTTATCTGCTGCTGCTAGTAGAGGGTGTCTCTCATTATTACTATTAATGTTACAGTTTGGTTGTCCTGTTAAATACTCTACTACTGGTAAGTGATTATAAATACATGCCATATACAGTGGAGTATTGCCATACTTATCCTCTACATTAATATCATGATTGCATGATTCAACAAGATACTTGACAATATGTTCTTGCCCAAATTCCGCTGCAAAATGGAGGCTTGTTCTACCCCAAGAATCTTTTGTATAATAA
>NW_003556781.1:0-1346 GCF_000090795.2 Amphimedon queenslandica
TTGTATTCTCATTAGTAGATACAATAGCAGAGAGAGTAGTGAGTATAAGAACAGATACCACTATAAGGTTCATTGTTCCAGTCAGTCTTATAATGGTTTGAATGTAGACTAGATGTACTAGTTTATAGCTGGTAGTGAGTGAGTCTATTTTATAGTGTTAGTATCTCTTTGTTGTTAGTCTTTGTGTGATGTTTGCGCTCATAATAGATGAGTTATTACAATAGCCGGCTGGTGGGTAAGACTTATGTGAGTCCTTACTTGGCCTCTTAGTGCGGCTACATATGTCACTAGTAGTTATTGTTGTACATTGTAAGAATTGGGTATTGATTGCTTTTTTGATAATTTAATGAGTAAATTTGTATAATACAATCTATTTTACTTTTTGATATCTAGTTTTATGGTGCTCTTGCTTATATGCTATAATGTTAAGTAATGCATATTATATATTGTGTTACTATTGTGATGATAATCATCCAGTTACCGTATAGTGGAAAATTTTTGTGGCCCAAAAATTTCACGTATCCGTTCAAAAATCAATTTCGTGGCTTTAATTTTTGTGGTTTTTTACTTTTCAGTCATCTTGAACCGTATTAAATAAATTTTTGCAGATTTTATTTTTGTGGATTTTTAAAAAATGTGAAATCCACAAAAATTTTCCGCTATACGATATTTTTTTATTTTAGATTACATGTCGATGATATTTGCATCTGCTGTGTGTATATGATTTGGTTGATTGATGTTGCTCTTAATGAAGTGGATGGCATGACTGCTGTTTTTAACATTAGACAGTATAATGAGTGAGTTAAGTCTCTTGTCTCTTTCCCTCTGATCTTTGTAACATAATGGGTCATTATTGATTGACATAAAAGCCTACTTTTTAATAGGATTCATATTATTTGGTTCTGTGTACTTTTTCAAGTTAATTTAGCCATCACCTCTTTATTCAATATTGTACATTATTATGATGCTATGTATGCATACCGGTAGTCATTGTGTTCTTATAAGAAAATTGATCTACATTATTATTATTCTGGGATAGCAATTAACTCACACCTGCACCAACATTAACCCATGTTTATTTTGTGAACAAACTAATACCATACGGTATAGCAGGTATATTCCGTTGGGGTTTTTTGTTTTCATTCCTCATGGAATGACTATTTCCCAAATAAGGGGTTTCTTCAATTCCACATTTGTAAAATCAGTTCTCATAATTAATGAAAATAAAGCAAACAAAAATCTCTAATCCTGCTTAGAATGAACATTTTTGCTGACAAAATAAAATACTTACTATACTGTATATGTGGGTATGACGAAGGTGAATATAAGTGGGTGTGGTTAGGTTG
>NW_003556782.1:0-1346 GCF_000090795.2 Amphimedon queenslandica
TTTAGTAACGTAATGACACTTAGTTTTGTTTTCTTTTGGTTGTTATGTCAATCTTTGTCCTTGAATGTCTCATTATTTATCTTTCTCCTCGTCCTAACCCTCCCCCCTCTCTCCCTCCCTTTTACACTCGTCCTGTAGCTACTGGCCAGTTTATGTGTGCATGTACATATATATTCTTTTATTTATTTATTTATTTTTCTTTTCTCTCTCTCTCTCTCTCTCTCTCTCTCTCTCTCTCTCTCTCTTTAGCAAACAGAGTTAAAACTTGCAGTGTATGATGAGTTACTGATGGACGTGAGGTCTAATATGTCTAAACTAACCAAGGACTACTCACGAATAATGATACTGGATAGAAACTTGAAGGCACTTCTCTCTCAAGTTGAAGAAATAGTTGTAAGTTGGAAATAAAACTTTAATAACAATATAATTATGACTAATTTTAAAGAAGATTTTGGGATACTATTACATGTGTTCTGTCTTATCTTATCTCTTGATGCTTCATTTATTTATTCCTCTCAACTTTCCTCCCTCCTCCTCTTCTTATCTCTACATAAATTCTCCCCTTTCTCTTCATTATTACTCCTCCCTCCCCCCTCTCTCTCCCCCCTCTCTCTCTCTCCTTTTTCTTTCTGTTTGTTCAGGAGAAGCTTTACTTAGAGCCAAGAGTAGAAAGGATATTATCCTCAGCTTCATTCCATGACGAGCAGGACATAAGAGAATGTACTGAGTCAGTGAAGAAGCTCCACAATGTCATGAGACAGGAATTGAGTCAAGGGGTTCAGGTCATGCAGGCTGTCAGTGATCAGAACGCTCACTTCTCTAAACTCTCATTCTCTTTTGGTGCACGGCTTAAAGTAAATTTCATGATGACATATTTTGGCAGGAGTTTGTATATTTTCATAATTTCTTTATAAACTAGCTGCTATTACATGTAGCTGTTGGAGTTATTATAATTATCAGCAGTTTTCCAGTCCATTTATTACTGAGCATATGTTATACCCAGCAAACATAAGTACATGTACATGTATGTACGTGTATATGTATATCAATATCTTGCCTTGGGTTTTTTGCTTGTCACGGATTTCGTGACAATGGAACTAATGGGTTTTTACTTGTCACGGATTTCGTGACAATGGAATCTTATTTCATTTTTTCTCCTCTTTCTCTCTCTCTCTTCCTCTCCTTGTATTCTATCCTAGGATCACCTTTGTACCACTTTTTCTCAAAAGTCCACATTATTATTAAGCGAGCTTACTCAGCGCTCCACCAGTAATCTTCCCTCCTTGTCGGCTCACATTCTGTTGCATCGTGACCTCAGACTCTACACTGAACTGACCCACTGGATG
>NW_003556783.1:0-1346 GCF_000090795.2 Amphimedon queenslandica
TAGTAAAATTCATTTTTGAATTGTTCAAGGTTATAATAACCATTGATAAAGGACTCCCTTTGTAGGTTGGACTTGATCAGTCATGGAACAGTAATTCATGTGTCAAATTGAGCTGAACATTATTGTCACTTTATGATTGGATCATTGCCAGTGAAACAGAATGATGCTGTTTATTGTTTTAGCATCATTGTATTACTAATTTTAATGAATATTGTATTGAAACAATCTGTTCAACAGGCTCAAAACTCTTTGTAAAACATTTTTTCATAGCTTACTGATAATGATATTACTAGCAGAGAAATGCAGAAAAAAATTTTTCACTTTCACTGCCTCAGAAATATATGCCACCTTTGATCTTGTGTCATTACCTGATACCTCTGTATATCATAAAAATGCGGAAAAGTTAATTGCAAGGTGGGGTTAAGTTTTGACGTCATTTTAGTCAAACCATTACTAAAAATTGCTACCAGTATGTATTTCCTGACTATTGTTCATTTAGCTGTTTCATCTGGTGAATGCAGGTTCTAAGAAGCTCTAAAGCTTGCAATCGTGGCACACTCAATCAAGTTTGTATGCAGTAAATGCTTTCGTGATATACTGATGTTTGAAAGTCAACAAAACTCTATGAGAAATTGTAGGCAGCTTGGAAAACTAGAAGAACTTTTGTCAAGTGATGGAGCATACGTCAATAGAAAATGATATTATAAAAACAATCATATTACTAAAAATTAATGTACTCTCATCATATTAAAAAATTTTTTACTGAGATTTCGTTCATTTTAAAAAGTTTAGTAAAGTTCGTTGCATCTCACTGTTGAGAATAAAGTTGAAAAAATTATGTATTGTAGTAAAAGTATAAAGAAAACTGTGTCCCGAAATCTAAATTGTGTGTTAAGGTAACATGTAGCAAATAAGTGTTATAAACCTATTGTATCATTACAACATGTCAGCTTTAAGGAATATACTATAGTATTTAGACTACATGATGAATCTTACGCTCACAGTGGAACCTTAATGCATAATGGTCAAATCAAGCCCCAGACCAAACATGTAGACAAGATCTTGTCACGAAGGCACTAACATTATAATAGCATATTCAACCAATCAATTTATAAAATGTATAAAACAATAAAACACCATAAATACTGTATGGTAAAACATAACAGGGCAGTAGTACTGACAAAATGAATGGTGGTTAAAGAGCCATAAACACGCGTATTATTATATTATTATGCAATTGCAAAAATTATACATCTAAAGAGGAATCTACCTATTTATAAGAATGAGCTGCCTAATGCAAAACGAAAGCAGGACTGAGGGCTGTAGATTTTGGTAGATTTCCTGAA
>NW_003556784.1:0-1346 GCF_000090795.2 Amphimedon queenslandica
CATAAATCTGTTGAGCTGCTACTGAGAGTACTGGTAGTTCTGTTCTATTGAACTCATCAAAGCAGCCCCATGAGCCAGACTGGGCCAATCCTTTGTATATTTGTCCTAATCCTCTAAAGTCCATTTGATCTGAACAATTGAACACAACCACATACTTCCCTAGAGCTCAGCCCATGTCCTTAGTAGTCTCAGTCATACCAGTACCTAATGTACCAGTGATAAATAAATAAATGAATAGTTATGCATACCTGCAGGTCCAGCAGAGGCTCCTCCCATAGACATTCCCAGTGCTTGTGCTAGTGTTATATAGCACCTGTCAGTCAATGGAGTGATGACTAGTCTCTTAGTACAGCCTAGGAACTCATTCTGGTAGGTGAAGTCCACATCAGTTATTGATATGACACACTTGTCAACGTCATCATTGCTTCAACCATTAAAAATCAGTTGATGATTTAATATTAATACGAACCTGTGAAAAATGAAACAATTAAACTTTAACTTTTATTACAATCAATTTTCACATTATCAATTATCATTATTATGATGCTTGCTATTCTAAGCTACCCAAGGCCAACGTGAAGAATCAATGATGTGAAAACAATAGAAAAATTAAAGTGATACATAATCTCTATTTAACGTATACTATAAATGTAGTAAATGTACTTCATTACATGTACATGTTTACATAGTGAATTAATTTGTATCTCAATAATGGAGCAATATTTCAAAATGTATTTTGGAAACTTATTTCTAGAGCTACATGTACATGTGTACATGTACCTCTAGAAATAAATTTTGTGAGATCAATCTAACTAAAAATGAGAGTCTTAAGGACACCTAAGCTAAGTATGAGAGACCAAAAATCTCCTAAACTCCCACTAGATCTACATGGACCCAAAATAAACATGTATAGCTTTGGATATTTTTGGCGTTTTCTTAAAATGGCTGTAACTTGAAAAATTGAAGTCGGAATCACCTCAATCTTTCTACACAGCATAAGGACATCAATATGTATCAAAAAATGTAATAAAAATTTGGAGTGATTTTTCAGCTATTTTTTGGAAAAAACCATGGACTATTATAGCCTAGGGCATTTTTCAGAATTTTGGCGTTTTTTTAAATAACCGTAACTTGAAAAATTGAAGTCGGAATCACCTCAAACTTTCTACACAGCATAAGGACATCAATATGTATCAGAAAATGTAATAAAAATTTGGAGTGATTTTTCAGCTATTTTTTGGAAAAAACCATGGACTATTATATAGCCTTGGGCATTTTTCAGAATTTTGGCGTTTTTTTTAAATAACCGTAACTTGAAAAATTGAAGTCGGAATCACCTCAAACTT
>NW_003556785.1:0-1346 GCF_000090795.2 Amphimedon queenslandica
GTACGACTGGACCAAAATTGTGACTAATGTACATGTTCTTTATAAACATAGACATTATAGACACTACAAATTAAGTAGAGAAATTAAATACTAATACACTAATAATTATCAGCCTCTAGAAACATTGTATATTAGAGACTATGTATACGTAGTCTATGCATAAACTTCAATAATTTAATTTTAATAAGTCAACTATATCATAGTCAAACTAAATTTACCTTATTAAAATACTAATACACAGTATGATGGTTAGTGTGGTCACACTGGTCAGTAGTAGTCTGGGAGATCACAATGTAGTAGCATTAACCAGCAGGTCACAGAGTACACAAAAATGAAGAGACAAAACTTTTGTAGATTCAGCTGTTATCCCTTTATCCAGTGGAGGAGAAGTCTCTCTACTAGCTATAGCCAGAAGTGGAAGTACATGTCACTGAGGAATGATGTCACTGAGGAATGTTGTGAGTGATAATTATAAAAACTTGTAGTAGGTATGACGTACGTGCTGTAAGCATTATGACCAAATTTGGTCATTTCAATTAATAAAATGAAACTGTAAATATAATGATTAAGGAAATAGACATTATTATTAAATCAGTGTATATAGTACATTATTATTGTTAGTGTCTAAATGTTTTCTTTTCTAAATTTAAATCCATAATATTGAGACTTCACTGATAATACTCTAGCCAGTACTGGTGACCCACAATAGAATACTGTCACTGGTCCATATCCACTCTCCTTTAGCTCTTTAAATATCTATTAATAACACATTAACCAACAACTCAATATAATTAATAATACACACACATGTATCAGTACATTACTTAAGGAGGATACTACAATAGGTCAGTGTAACGTCAATTTTTAATCAAATGTGTGGGCGGTTGACCTTTAGACTCATGCTTTATGCTAGAGTTGAACTAAATTCTATTCCCCAACATTAACATATATCCCTTATGGCAACTGTTGCTATGGTGATGGTTTGTGTGGGCGTTTAACCAACAACTCAATACAATTAATAATACATACATAATAATGGTACATACCATACAGTAGACCTTGTCTTGACATTAGTTATTTATTCCAGTGTGTGGAGTGTACAGTGGCCAGGACTTAAGACTGGTACTGGAGTAAAAGAACACGTTGCTTCTTCTAAGGTTATAGAGACTGAGTGTGGAGAGCCAGTGACAATGAGAGACTTATATTTTGAAAATGGAGTCATTTGGAAATGCTGTGGACAACCTAATGAAGTCTTTATTTTACAGTCACACAGTAAACATATAGTTCATATGTAGAACTGTAGCATTGAACTAGGATCTAAGCCATCTGAAGGTATGGAGAAAAAA
>NW_003556786.1:0-1345 GCF_000090795.2 Amphimedon queenslandica
TTAGAAGGTGATCAGATCTCATTTATCACTATTATTATTGTTACATGTGTGATTTGCTTCTATCAGCTTGTGGTTAACAGGAAAGCCCATACATATTATACTGTGCAGTACTAGATATTCCACACAGTGCTACATTTTCCTAACATGTGTGTTATTGAAGTTGTAGCACTGGTGGCACCTTTGATCCACCCACGCACCATACTACAACCTCTAATAATGGCTACCCAAGCCCACACTTGATCTCCAGTAATGGCTACCCAGGCCCATTCTGCACTCCCAGAGGAACTAGATGTACATGTAGGTGAGTTACCATCTACAAACAAAGTCCATATCTACAAAACCACAGAGCCTACACCAGTTTTACACATGCATGTACATGTACTACACAAACTTGGTATTAGCTTATTAATGCAACTCTAGTTTAGGGCTGTAAAAATTACTTAAAACTTGCCTTACCTGACTGAAGTGGATTTGGCAGAGCAGGGAGAGTTGGGCGCCCGAAAAATGTTTTAACCTGCCACATCTGGTTCTCAACGCCAGACTGCCGGTCCCTTCAGAGGGTCACATGAGAAAAACCACACCTCTAACTACAATGAATAACACACATGAACAAGCAACAATAATGGTAACAAAAACTAACTAATATCAAATTTAACCAAACCACATAAACAGAACTGAAGCAAAAGACCATCTGATGGCGACCTTATAACAAGGGTCAATGGGAGGGAATCACAGGCATTGGCCAATCATTCCAATCGAAGTGCACCACAGCGCTAGGCTACGGCTATGGGTAGCTGGGTTATTATGTTATATCTATGAAAAACACACACACACACAAACAAACAATAATAATGATACTAAAAAGAAAAATAACAACAAAAACATAAACAAAATCTTTATACTGATAGGGGAAAGGGTACACAATTTTATTGGCCCTGCCAACACGAGGTACACGTATACTGTAGCTGTCACTGTGTCTGTCATTCATTTATTTTGTACAACTGAATTTGTCTTTAATAAACTATAATTTTAGCACATCATGTTCCAAACTCCTACATTTTTTTCTTTTTGGCCTGGAAAAGTCTTGCTTAACTGTTTTGTGGTGCTCAAATATAATTGTTCGGTACAAGATGCTTCAAAGTAAGAAAATCGAGTAGTTGAGCCAAGTACATGTAATTTTGTGTTGGCACTCTAGTGATACATGTAGCTGGTAGCATTTTCCAGTAGATTAGAACATGGCCTTAAAATATGAATAGAATTCTTTAAATCTTACATTATAAAGAGTTATACTTACTGGAATTTTGTCCTGGTTTTAGTTTATAAAGTGTTGGAGCAACAACCTACT
>NW_003556787.1:0-1345 GCF_000090795.2 Amphimedon queenslandica
CTGTGTGTGCGGGTGGAGTATGGCTTGATTGAGCCACACCTTCATTGCAGCCACACCTTTGCAGCAATGCAGCAAACATACTGAAACTTCTTCAGTTCTTCTCTGTATAAAAAAGCAAACAATTCTCTGTCTCAAAGCATTCACTATGCCTTAATAAATCTAGTACAAATTAAAAGAAAATAATTAGTGTGAAAGTTTTGAGATAGAGAAGAACCTGCAGCATGTACTTGATTTATTAAAACTTAGTGAATGTTTTGAGACAGTCAAACTGAGAATGTTCTTTTAGACAGAGAAGAAGCTCCAGCATGTTTGCTGCACTGCAGCCACACTTTTACATTGCTGCAGCATGCAGCAGCAATGCAGATTGCTGAGGTTCCTTTTCTGTCTCAAAACTTTAACTAAAGGGCTGGCCAGCATAAAACATAGTCTTACAACACTGTTACAACAATTGGGGAGATAGAAATCAAGTCTATCTCTAACACATTTATAATTATAATGCTAATACATACAACTTCTGCATATATAATATGGAAACCAGGCTTAAGTTTCACTTTCACTTAAGTCTATTAAAAACTGTAACTTATACAGATCTAATTGAGTCACACCACACACCTATGCCTTTACATTGCATTATTATGCCAAAGTTTCACTGCTTGCAATGTTTTGATAATAGATTAAGGACATCTTTATTAATTCTTCCTTCTGTTGTCTCTATCTTTAGCTATATTTGCATGTTTTAATCATTCATTTAGCTATCTCTTTTTTTATCCTTATAGATACCTCCTAGT
The DNA here is from genome assembly GCF_000090795.2 of Amphimedon queenslandica. Lineage (NCBI taxonomy): Eukaryota > Metazoa > Porifera > Demospongiae > Haplosclerida > Niphatidae > Amphimedon > Amphimedon queenslandica. The sequence goes on from NW_003556787.1 coordinate 789, forward strand.
CTGTCCTCCCCTCTCTTCTGATAAATAGCAAGGCAGGTGGAGCTGCTGGGTGTCTTTTGCATTAAAGTCATTCCTTCAAAATTCTACTGCAACATTATTTTTAATAATAAATACTCTTGATAATAATAATAATAATAATAATTTGTTTGTTCAAAAGGTGTGGCTCATAGGGGCTGGGCTGCTCTAGCTAGATCTACTTACTTACGGTACCTGAGCTGATATTTGAATTGCCACGTCACCATCTTTTGACCTTCCTTATTGATCTATATTCTTGGAATTTATTTCTCTGTTTAAGCATAATTTCTGTTTGCTTTTGTGAGGATTTTGGTAAGTTAGCTAGGGTATATTAATTTACCTGTAAATCAGTTAAATTTTCACGTAAACTTATATTGTTAGGACCCAGGCTGGTGCCCCTGTGAGTTCTTGAATTAATATTTTGTAAGTTTTCATAGATGCTGAGCTTTTATATCTTGAATTAATTGCTACATCACCATATTTTTGGCTGTAGTTCTTCCTAGTTCTTATTGTTCTATTGTTGCTCTCCATCTTTTGGTGAA
>NW_003556788.1:0-1345 GCF_000090795.2 Amphimedon queenslandica
CAGATCACATTGCACTCCAATGTCACACATAGATCTAGTAGGAAAGCTAATGGTCTGTCGTACCTGTGAAATAACTCATAAAACCTATGCAATATGAGGTCGTAACTAACTAGCTGATAGCTTTCTTGGAGCTTTGATGCAAACTGTCTGTACTTTCACTGATCTTGTGACAATCCTTTCAATTTGAGTTCCTACAGACTAAATAATATATATATGATAAAATTCAGAAGGTAGTGGTATCAATTTGTTACCTGTGACAAATGCTCTGGTTGAGGCTCTGGTGTAGTATCATTATAATTGTCAGTCAAGATTGGCGCAGGATCAGATGGTGGTATTGATCTATGTAGATGTCTTGTAGCTTTAAGAATCTAAGTATAGTAGGCCCAGAGAATACTAATAAGTTGTTTAATTACATTGAATCATTTACCCTTAGCCTTTCTCTCTTCTCATAAGCAGGTTTTTTTGCAGCTGGTTCTAGAGCTTCTGTTAGTTTCCTTTTAAAAGAGGTAGGAACAGCATCTTTCTTCAATTTGGCTGTTGTCTCCAATCCAAAGCTTTTGCACATCCTTTTTCCAACTTCAAAGCAATCTTGAGTGAAGTGTTCTGAGCAAAAGACTGAGTTCCTAGTTGGTCCCTTCCATTCAGCTCTAGTCCTTTTGACTTGTTCAGTCCACTTTTTTCTTAGAGCATCATTCTTAGGGAAGTGAAAGACACTTATACTTTTGGAACTGGTGTTGCTGCATCCATAGGCAACACAACGGTTAGGCATTTCTAGTTTTCCATATGCAGCATACACTCACATGCAGAAACTTCTGCCTCTCGTGACGTCACGTGAAGCCACACCCCTTAACAGGAAGTAGTATGGCAGGAAGCAAAAAAGAGCAACTTTGAAGGCCCATATCACAGAGACAAAATTTTTTTGAACAGTAAGACTAAGTACACATCATTTTCATGATCATACAAACATATTAAGCCAATAAAAAAATACCCGAAAAATCATTGAACTTACCCTTTAAGAATAGCACTGAATATGGAAAATAAAAGTATGAATATAATGATAGTGAAATTTTGTATGGACTACGTTCTTATTAATTATTACCTGCACCAAGTGAAGCAAAGGAATATTATTATACAAAAATTATTAAAGTTTTATACTACAGCCCTGAAATAGTTCATGTTTTATTGCTGTCAAGTATGAACAGTGTAGATTTGGAAAACATCTTATGACAGCAAATGTAATGCTGCAACAAGTATACTGTTAGCATTACTTTTGAAAAATTGATCCCACGAAGTATTTGTATGTAAAGTTGCTTAAGCTTGAAAAGTAGATGCTACTTACATATAT
>NW_003556789.1:0-1345 GCF_000090795.2 Amphimedon queenslandica
TTACATCTCCTCCCCAGTCTGCATCTGAGTAGTAATCTATTAATTGCACTTAATAAAAAGCACTGCATGGAAATTGACCTGGCTCTTCCTCAGCACCTATCTCCAGTTCTTTTGGCTTCGGCAATCCTAAAACCAAGATTGCAGGCTGTAATCATAGATACTGCATGGAATCTGCGGACCTAGCTCTTCCTCAATACTTATCTTTTTGCAGTGGTACCTTATGGTTGACCAACTTTCCTTCTATTCTTGATGTCCTAATAGCAACATTTATTGGTTGGGCCTTACAAAAACGTGTTTAGAGCAAATAGTTAACATGTGAGCACCACCACATGCTAAGCAAACATGAGAATATTTTCAGGGCTCTAATTTGCAATCATCCTTATTTTATCTCCTGCAAATTTCAGACTTAGCCCTCTTTGGTGGAGGCTGATTGCCAGACTTCCCACTTCTAGACAACTGAGGAGCACAAGCTGACTGCTGATGGTCTGCTGCATTGCAAAGAACACAGCCAGAGACCTGAGCTCCTGAGAAAACAGTAGAAGCCAGTAGTAAGTGGGAAACTTCCTTCCTGAGAAGGGGGCCAGCAGCAACTTGTTGCCTCAAGAGGCTTGCCACCCTTTACCTACAGGGCATTGAGCAATATGAATGATGACTTGGCCATATGCAGCCATCTCCCTAGCTTTAGGGTCGGAGACAGCCAAGTAACTAAGGAATTAAAAGGGGCAAGCGAGTGGGTTATCAATTTCCTGTAAATTGGAAGCAGCTGAGCCTAACTCTGAAAGCTGCAATTTTAATGCAGCATTCTTTGGCAATAACTCCTTCAATTCAAAGAATTGGTTTGACTTGATTTTGTCAACAGTGTCTGACAGAGCAGGTGGGAAAGAAAAAGAAACGATAAATGGGAGAGATGACTCCCAAACAACTGTAGAAGAGAGGCTTGCTGAGGACGGGGCTACAAAGGAGCTCATGAGGGAAACTCCACATAATGAAGATGAACTACTTAAAGCTGCAGAGCTTGCTGTAGTCGTAGTATCAGAACTGCCTGCCAGCAGAGAAGGATAATAAATAGAAATAAGGCAAGGGTGGGGTTGAGAGCGAAGCGTGGCGTTACATGAACTGCAACAGTGCCTTGCATGGGATGCAAGAGAAACTGGGAATGCTTGAATAAAAGAAGCTATATAGATTGAATGTGTGTGGGTTGAAGATAGTAGAAAAATAATTATTATTAATCAATTAGTTTACTCTACTGAGACAAAAGTAAATTTTGAAAAATGCGAACATGCTAAAAGATTAAATAGTGTAGAATGATGTATAGGAGCATAAACAAAAGCACAAACACTTTGCA
>NW_003556790.1:0-1345 GCF_000090795.2 Amphimedon queenslandica
ATTTTCATGGCTACTGAATACTGATGTTGGTAGCTAGTCTAGATCTACACTGAATTATTGTGGTTGATCATTTTATGCATGAAAAAATTTTTAAATTTAGGTCTATACTTGATATTATAACATGCATTGTATGAAATTTACGCATGCAATTAAGATCAATGCCACTGAAATATGGCCCAGACTTGTAATGATTATATTCAAGAATTTACACCTTTAATTCATATAAATTATTAAAAATTTTAAATAACAATTGTACAAAAACTTTGGTAGTTATATCTATCACTGCATAAGTGAACTACACAATCAAAAAGTATTATAACTGTTCAGCTAATTGATATAATCTATACTGTCAATACTAATCCCTGAAGCTCTCCTCTGACAATATGCTACTGAGTGATACCACTGTGCTGTATTTTTTGTAAACTTCTGTTTAGACTGGTATATTTATTTAATAATTTATTTAGTCTACTAATAATTTTATTCTGCTAATAAATAATTTATTTATCCATTTTAGTAGTTAAGCTTACACCGAGGCTTGGTATTATCACTAGCTGATTCTCATTAATATTATTGCTTTAAAAACTTTTACTGCAGCCTTCCAAAGCACCCTGTCAAAGTTTTCTTGCTTCTCTCTATTTCATTTAAAACCACTGACCACAGTTATTAGTGTTGGTGTGATCATAATTATTATTAGAAATTAGCTTGAGATCCATGGGATCACCGGCTCCAAGCTTCAAGATCACAGGCTCTACTTTTCACTACTTAAATCATAATTATTATTTCAAGTTGTTGTGCTCTGATCTACTCTTTATTATCATAGAATTGTCTCCCTTGCATTGATTCAAATTTGTCTGCTGCATCTGCTATATTCCATATCATGTACTACCTTTGGGATCAGTTCCAGTATTGTTATTAATTTCTATTCATGTTGATTTATTTTGCAGTACATTCAGTTGATAATCATTATTATCATTATAATCATCATCATCATTGCTACTGTTTTAATTTTGATTGTATTTTACTTTCTCTTATTTGTTTTTTGTTTCTTTTTCTTTTCTTTTTTTTCTTTATATTCTGGCTTCATGGCCATGTTTCCTTGGTCAGGCCTTGTTTTATCTAGCCTCTTACCATTCTCATTCTCATTACCGATCACTGTAAAATTTAAATAAATAAATAATTGCTGATGCATGAATATAACAAACTATTAACTCAAGTTGAAATTACAGACTTGATCAATACAATGAACTACGGCCTCATTGATTGTATTATGACTCAACTGATAGCATCACTATCACCATAGATAAAAATCATTTTTGTCACTGAAGTTCTGTATGCTGTCTAGGCC
>NW_003556791.1:0-1345 GCF_000090795.2 Amphimedon queenslandica
GGACACTCATTAACAATGAAAGAAGCATAAGTTTTATATTCATATAGTAAAGGTGACACTAGTAATAAGTCACTTTGATATCCTGTATGAGTCAGTTTAGGTGTGTATTCAATCAATGAACAAGTATTGGGAATGTATGCTTGATTGAGCAAGAAATTTGTGCCATTATATACTTGTACTATACCATCCGTGGGAGTTAGTGATCTCAAGTAATCATTACCAAACAGTGCCACATAATACTGCAGTGCTTGACCTGGATAAATGTATTGTTTACTTACATAAAAACAGCTTTTAGTAATATTGATAGCATGAGGATTACAGAAACACAATGACACTGGATTACCAGTTGAACTAATGTGTGGGTTTGTCAAGTTAAACTGGTAACTGTATACCCCATACATATCACCACCAACCAGGCCAGCAGTATTATTTATTAATGTAAGAGGTGTTTTTGGTGTCACTAATAATACTATGCCACTCTTTGATGACTCTTCAACATAGATTCCTCCACCTTTATAAGAAGCATGATTATTAATAAACTCCAAGTTAGCTGATGATGATACTCTCAATTGTGATGAGTCATTTATTGCTAATCCTCCTCCAACTACTCCAGTATTGTTCTTGAATACTAAGCTATTTTTAATTATCACTAATGATCTTTGAAGTGTCAATCCTGTTGAGGTACTGTTAGCAACAGTAACATTGCTGAGACTAATAACATTACTGTTCATTATCTTGTTTCCTCCATTTCTAATAAGTTCAGTGTCTAGAGTACATTATCAATGTTAAGGAATCTCAAAAATGTTGCATCAATGAATAACCCTGCTTCATTGTTGTGCATCAAACATGATTTGATAATAATGTGACAGTTCATTGTTCCAGGCAAGTATTTTTCAGTAGTAATTTGAAATCCATGCCAATTATTGTAAAGTTGACTTTCCTCAATTAGCACAACATTTGGAGCTAACATAACACCCGGATATGAGCATTTAGTTGGAGTTGAATTTTCACCAAATATAATCCAAAAGCCGACACTTTGATCAGAACTACTAAATGATGACTTGATGATAAAGAAATTAAAGATACTTTCAAATAATTCTAATATTAGCCATTGGGCAGAATAAAGATGATCAAAAATGACTGATACATTATATGAGTTACCATGGTTGATTACTAGTTGCATTTTACCAGCATCGGGTAACTGAGTCAGGTTAACATTAGTCAGTATCAATGAGTAATGGGGTAATTCATCACTACATACTGGAAGAGGTTCATAGTAAATGTTTATTTTATAGCCACTGTAAAGTGATGATGATATGTTAACATCAAAAGCATTATGTAGCTG
>NW_003556792.1:0-1345 GCF_000090795.2 Amphimedon queenslandica
TGATATTCATTGGAATTACCATAGCAACGGCAGCTCAGCAATGGTGGATTGATAGGACGCTTCACTACAAAGCCTGCTAACGTCTTTCTGGTTCATGGATGGGACCTCACTAGATACTTGGAGCTTCTTGAATGCTACTTAATGCAATTGGTTATGGTAGTTTTTTCATATTCTATTGTTAAAGTGGCAGGCGTGGCGCAAGAAGACTCATCCACTAACAAAAGGCCTTCTTGTTATTACTTTAAAAGGATCTAGAGACATGATTTGCTTGTATAGCTGTTAAGCACTCTTAGTTTTACTTTATTATTCCCGTGAGAAGAGAAAAGCACTTGTTCACTCTTGTTGCTACACCCGTTATCACTGAGACAACTAAAATTATTTCACCTTTAGAAGACTAAAGTACCGAACAAAGTTTTGAATTTCTTTATCTTTTTTGCATGATTGGGGAGTAAAAATGTTGTACTTTCACAAAATAAGTGCGCAATTTGTCAAAAATTGTTTGAAATTTAGATATAACCATTCAAAAAGTAAAAAAAATTATCATACATACATAAAGGAATGACAAAATGGCGGCACTGACTGCCCTCATCTTTAATCTGCAAATGTTCCACACAAAGTTACTCCAAGTGCTGTCATATTTAGCAGGAACACAGGTATAATTATGGAGAACAACTACTGAAGTGCGCAAATTGATGAGACTTATTCTGAAGAAAGATATAGCCTAGTAAATGGAAATGTCCATTCCTGCTCTGTATAAAGTCAACCAGTAGTATACGGAGATAATTGCTCAGTATACTAATCCGCGACCACTCATTGCTGGACATGAGACCATAAAAGGCCTGAGGCGATGTTTAAGAATAGTATAATAACAAAATTAATAATGAAGGGCGTGTCATTGTTACTATGGTAACATTAACCACGATCACACATGGCGAGTTCCAGCAAGCACAGTGCCAGCTCCATTGCAGCTGATATTGGAAAAGCCATTAACTCCATACTTAAGAAATATGAAGAAGAAGAAGATGATGATGACTTTGTCAGTGAGCTTCCGCCTAGGAAGAAAACAAAGTATGGTAAAACCTCCTTTGTGCTAACTTTTTCACTTGCAATAGTACTAATCAGTAATATACATAATTGTTATTATTATATAAACCTAAAGTCTTGTTTTAATGCTTTGTTTTTTCCTTGTTGCCTTAGCTTTTGTAGAAATTAGTGATACATTAATTTTAATAAGTTATAACTATTATAAATGTGTTATTGTTGCTGTCAGTTACTTATTTCTATTATTGTTTTTGCTATTATTAGTATTATTGTTATTATTATTATTATTATTATTATTATTATT
>NW_003556793.1:0-1345 GCF_000090795.2 Amphimedon queenslandica
ATGAGGGACAGCATTGATTGAATTGAATAGATATATATGCTGAAGGAATATCTACTATACTGATGACAAGTGAAATGAACACTATAGTTTTGATGTGAATCCTTGTTCAAGAAGCTCTATCTTCCCAGCAATCCTGTAGCTATTCCTGCAGGTTCTTCCTGTTGTCAAGTTCATATATATATCATTAGTATTATAACATTAATTAATTGTTCTGTGTTTTTGAAATAAAATAATTCATTACACACTTGATATATGCAAGATTAATACCTTCTCTTAGCTGGAAACCTCCACTAAGTATTGCAATTTGATTCCAAGCATAGCTAGCCTAGCTAGGTAAAAAATACTTGCTGTTCCCAGTTCTGAGATCTGAGCATGCGCGACCACGCCCAAATTTTGGAGCACATGCCACATGCTTCTTTAATTAATAAAATGGCGGCATGAGGTAAGCTGGTGCGATCCAAAAGTCACAGTATCACTTCTTCCTTTCTTGGAGAATGATTCTAGGGGACAAGGACCTGCGCATACCCTGTTGGAGTAGAATGGTGTAAGAATTAGCCTTCTATCACCAGGCAAGATCGACATATCGACCGACAACTGGATTGACAGGACTTTCCTGATGATGAAGATGAAAAAAGGTGGCTGAACAAAACGGCCGGTTTGCAGACTTTTGATTTTTCTCCCAGAAAAGGTCTAGAGCCACGCTATTGGTACCATTGGAGTCCTCTGGTCAAGATAAGGTCCTCTAAGAAGTCTGGTAAGCATAGGAGCTCGTTTTCCCGGTATAGCAAGGCTGCAAAAGTCGTGGCAGCCATTTTGTTTTGGGGGTGAATCCTACTTAGTAACGCTACCGCGTTACTAATAATAATGAATACTTTATATTAGACAGAGTAAATTAGGAGAGGATCTGTGTTACATGGATGATAGTGAGCCACTTGATACAGAAAGTGAAGACAATGAGGAGTCCTCTCATGGAATCAGAGAAGTGGTAATTCTGAGAATGTCACATACATATCGTATAATTTTTGAGGGTTGCAAATGTCGCGGATTCCTTTCTGATTTGCAAATTAAAATCCGCAAAAATCAATTTAATACGGTACCCACATGGAACACGTGTCAGAATCTGCAAAATTAAAATCCACGAATTGAAATTTTAGTAGATTTCACGAAGTATAGGACCCACAAAAATTACTGCTTATACTGTAATTCACTCATTTTAAGGCTTACATTTCAATGCATTGCTAAAATATTTTTATTCATATTCTTTATTATTAGTCAACCAGTTTAATCCAAAAGATTCCCGTGAGAAAGTATCCATCATTCCATCTACAGTAGAGTACAGTATGAT
>NW_003556794.1:0-1345 GCF_000090795.2 Amphimedon queenslandica
CACACTGGAGCTCCATCAATAAACCTAGGTAAGTTTATAATACTTAAAATTTAATTCTTTCTTTATTTCCTGTACATTATGCATGTATGACACTTGAATTTACAAGCAATACCAGTTCATTCAAATTTTCAAAATTTAGTTTTGAAGACTCATACACATACACATATAAGATAACTTTTCCTTATTCAACTTAAGTTAACCTAGCCTGGAATCATGACATGGAATGCCACTTCTGTCAAATTCCTTCATTCCATTACTGTCACATTTTTATTCTTAACGTGATTTGTAGTGATTCAGATTATAACTTAATTGTAGCAAAAATGTTTCACCATCACACTTGTTCATAATAATACAATTAATTTTTTAACTTTCTTGTTATCTTCTTTTAGGCCTCCTGTAATGAATACAGCATTTCAAACTCCTCGTCAAATTATATTACTGTTAATATAGATCTAATTTTGTTTTTAACAAATATTGTTTATTTTACTTTTCAATAGTTTAGGATGCTTCTTTTCAACTGCCTTGGATGCACTTTCATGATTACCTAAAAATTAAGAAATACTCTTCAAAATTGTACAAACAATTAACTGCTTAAAAATTAATGCTCGACAAAAACAGTATTGTTCATTAAAAAAAGGATGGAAACTAGAACAAAAAAATTTAAAAAATTATTTAGTGTAGGGTTGAGCCTCTGTTGGATTTGAACCTATAAAATGAATTCAAACAAGCCCCTGTAGGGTTGCATCACCATTGAAACACCAACATGTCAACCCTACACTGCAGGTATAATTGTCCAGTCATTATCATTACTTCAAAATTAATTGAAGGCATGCACAAGATTTACCATAATGCGGCAATTAATGCCACACTAGCATTGATAGCAATACTCATCAGTGCTGCTATAGGCCATTTCATACCTGCAGTGTAGGGTTGACATGTTGGTGTTTCAATGGTGATGCAACCCTACAGGGGCTTGTTTGAATTCATTTTATAGGTTCAAATCCAACAGAGGCTCAACCCTACACTAAATAATTTTTTAAATTTTTTTGTTCTAGTTTCTAATAACTTTTGTATGATAATGATTTGATTTTTGTGTTATCTAATTATGTATAGGCCTTAATGATTTTATTACTATTAATTTTTGTAAGTTTATGAGGATTTTGTTCAATTTCATTCAATTCAAAACAAAACAAATCAAAAAAAACTATGCAGCTTTTGCCACTACAATGTATATACAACTAGAATGCATATACAATCATAATTATCTACTACAAATCATAATAAAAATACCTATAATAGTACTCACTTTAGAGGTGAGCTAATATTTAAAGTACACAAAAAGTCA
>NW_003556795.1:0-1344 GCF_000090795.2 Amphimedon queenslandica
TATCAACGACTACTGGTTCATCTGAATCAACTGCAAAGGATTCATTGCATCCAATATTGGACGATAACCTAATAATAATCAATTAGGCTATTCATGCATTGTAAATGTGATTGATCCTTACCAGTACAACGACAGATATTACCATCAAAATTGTCCTCAACAATCTGCTTTGTTGGTTCAGGAATCTTTTGCAGTAAACTAAAGAGAAACAGTAACTTTATGCATGAATACAACAATCTTACATTCAAAAATAGAGCAATTAAAAGGAGCTAGTTACCTGTACATGCTCATGACCATGCCAGGGGTGCAGTAACCACACTGGGTTCCATTGTACTCTGCAATCCTTTTCTGCACAGGATGAAATCCTTTCTTAGAGCTTTAGAAAAAAAGGAAATTCAAAATACAAACTGCTTTCTACAGGTTCCTCAAATTCACCAAATTAATTAATACAAGTTAATGCATAATGCTTGAAGTATGTACTATATAGCTAATGCTAACCTGCCAATTCCTTCAACTGTAGTAATAGACCAACCATTAATGGAATACAAAGGACACAAACACTATAAATATTTCGCAGATAAATTCATAATTAATTAAATTAATTATTATCAATTAATTAGGTTAATTAACCACACCTATTTAGCACAATATTATTTTACAGAAGGAAGCTCAGGTTTAGCTCTTACTCACAGAGTTAATGGCTAGAGTAACCTGCTCGTTACTCAAGAGGTCCGTCTTAGTTGCAGAAACTACGCAACACCCGCAGCCTCCTTCACCACACATTCTCTTGGTCCCAGAGAGCCCATACTGGGACCGTATCCACTCGTTTAGACTGGTATTAGGACTAGGATCAGTCAGCTCCACTCTCCGTCCATTTAATGTAAAACTAACAACTTTAAGAGGAAGGATTGTCGACATGATTGCCAGAGCAGAATGGAGTGAGAAATGGAGCTCACAATCTCGTGTGATCACGTGACCACCTGCAAAGATAATGAGCCACACCCTTGGGCTAACAGCTCACAATGACCTCTTGGATTATCTGTATTTTATTGGGTGCATTAATTTTTACTTCAGGTGCAAGTGGTAAAAAGAATGTCCTTTTCTTTGCAGTTGATGATTTGAGGCCACAACTTAATGCTTATGGAGTCGATTTCATCAAAAGTCCCAACATCGATGCTCTAGCATCAAAATCAATGTTATTTGAGAGAGCATATTGTCAGATAGCAGTCTGCTCACCATCACGTGCTTCATTGCTTACAGGACGCAGGCCAGATACCAATCATGTGTGGCAAATTGCAGCTGATGAGTATTGGCGTACAGTACCTGATGCTACCAATGCAACTA
>NW_003556796.1:0-1344 GCF_000090795.2 Amphimedon queenslandica
ACATGTACATGTACATGTACTCACATGTCCAGTATATCCACTAATTCACAGTATATACTTGTGTCTACTTATTGAACATGTACAATATTCTTTCATCATTCTTCTCTTTCCTTCTAACAGAAAGCACTTGAAGTTCAAATAAGACAAAGACTGGAGCTACAAGAGGCTCATGATGACCATCTCATCATGAAAGAAAAGAAGAGAATAGCAGAACTAGCAGAAGAGGAAGAATATAGAAGGCAGTTGATGGCTAAGTTTGCTGAGGATGATCGCATTGAGCTCATGAATGCACAGAAGAGAAGAATGAAGCAGCTGGAGCACAGGAGGGCAGTAGAGAAACTGATTGAAGAACGAAGACAAGAGTATCAGAGATTGAAGGTATGGGAATTGAATTATAGGAATGAGATACAGTATGAGTGTATAGGAATGAATTTCTTGATTTAGGAATGGATTTATGAGTATATGAATAGATTTATGAGTGTATAGGAATGGATTTTTGAGTGTAGGAATGGATTTATTATGAGTATGGAAATGGATTTTTGAGTGTATAGAATACTGTACAAATGGGTTTACCAGCGTAATATTAATAATTGATACTTGTGTTATACTTATTTAGGAGCTTGAAGTGTTGGAGAGGAAGGAGGAGGAGAGACAGGAGTCCATGAGGAGAGCTATTGTTGAACAAGAGAGACAACGTTTACTGAGAGAACATGCAACAAAGTTATTGGGATACTTACCAAAAGTAATCAACATGTAACTGTACATGTACATCAATTTGAGATGTTTTGTGCTATGTATAAAGTTTGAGCTGATGCCAAATAAATTTTTTAAAGTTATGAGACGAAAAATACCAAAGGCAATAGCCCATGGTTTTTTTCAAAAAATGGCTCCAAAATTACTCCCAATTTTTATTACATTTTCTGATATGTATTGATGTCCTTATGCTATGTAGAAAGTTTGAGCTGATTCCGGCTTCAATTTTTCAAGTTATGGCAATTTTAAGAAAACGCCAAAATTCTGAAAAATACCCTGTACTATAGCCCATGGTTTTTTCCAAAAAATGGCTCCGAAATTACTCCAAATTTTTATTAAATTTTTTGATACATATTGATGTCCTTATGCTGTGTAGCAAGTTTGAGCTGATTCCGACTTGAATCTTTCAAGTTACGGCCATTTTAAGAAAACATCAAAATTCTGAAAAATACCCAAGGCTATAGTCATGGTTTTTTCCAAAAAATGGCGCCAAAATCACTCCAAATTTTTATTTAATTTTTTGATACATATTGATGTCCTTATGCTGTGTAGAAAGCTTGAGCTGATTTTGACTTGTTACGGCTATTTTTA
>NW_003556797.1:0-1344 GCF_000090795.2 Amphimedon queenslandica
TTCTGTGTCTGCACTTTGTGTAATATATTGAGTTAGTTCTATTAGTTTGAACTCATCGCTCCACAAGTGTGCTGAGCCTGGATTGTATCTTCAAATACAAATTTGTCCCTCACTGGTGGCAACTGAAAGTTACCTACTGCAATGACATTCAGTCCTTCAAAGAGTACCTCAGTGTCATCGGTTCCTTCAATTTCAGTTAGCCTCTTGTGAATGAAGGACATTGTTAAGTATGAGACCATACTTATCTCATCTATTATTATGGTTTTGACATATTTCCAGGATTGTCTTAGTTCCTTTAGTCTCTCAGCTCCAAGCTTCTATAAGTAGTGGTATTTTCATGCTCTACAGGAAGATTGAGAGCCTGATGAATAGTTAAATCCACCAATATTAAAGGCTGCAACACCAGTTGGTGCTGTTAAAACGCAAGCATTTTCAGCACCAATATGAGCTCTTTCTAAATACTCTTTGATGACACTTATTTCATAGCTTTTACCAGTTCCAGCACCACCTGTTATAAACATTCGAAAAGGGCTGGGCATTGACTCTCTGGTCCTCATTTGAAAATCATGGACTGATCTTGAATTATCAAGGACCTTCTCATAAGGGACTCTCTGGGTTTCATTTAACGCTATCCTTGCTTCAAAATCTGAGTCTGAAAAGCGACGCCTTGAAATAGAGTCTAGTGTCAATGCATCTTCTATGTCACCAATATGTTGTTCTATATTTGGACCGCATAAATTTTGATGATCATTATTATCATCAGCTAGTAATGCGGCTACATTATCGAGATATAATTCTTGGTCATATATTGGATCATGACCATCACCTTCATTATTATTTTCTAAATTTACATGTGAAGTACAAGGAGCAAAATGAGCGTACACAGCATCGCCGCAGTGATTTAGTGCACATAATTGCTCCATCGCTCTTTGTACTTCATCAGCAAAAGAGTGTTGTTCTGTACTTAATACTTGTAATTTATCGTTATTTGCTACAGATGATGCTTGAGCAGAGCCATGATTTCCAATTAAATCAAGAGTCTCATTTCTCCATGGGAGATAAAGGAAGATTAACTGATAATAGTAATTATCACCATGAGACTCTTGTTATTGTTGGTAATCTCAAGCATGCTTGCTTTCGTCTTAGATATATCTTTCTTAGACCATTCTTTAGTTCATATCTAGGTTGGGCACGGGAAGTTGTTGGCTCATAATTTTTATCGGCAACATTGTACCATACAGAAAAGTGTGCTAGACTCATACTGTCAAATGGTTCTCCATCTGGACGTGATTGATATCTCCCTCATAGACCAGGATTGAAGACATCATCTCCAGTACTCATAGC
>NW_003556798.1:0-1344 GCF_000090795.2 Amphimedon queenslandica
CCTACAGTGCCAAATGTCATCTCTCCAAATATTATACTGGTTCATCCCTCCAAATCCTACTATAATGTTAATGATAACATTACTCTCTCTTGCATTATCAATTATCCTACTCCCCTTATTGATATTAATACTACTGTGACCATACAGTGGCACAATTATGGTCTGAATAGACTGGATTCATATACTGAAGTCAATGATCAAACCCAACACTCTTTTAATTACACTATTGGTAATGCAAGACTATCTGATGCTGGACTGTACACTTGTTCCTTCTTTGTTAATGCAACAAATAATAATGATATCATATGCAGTAAAATAAATTATAATTTCACAAGTATTAAAGTTAAAAGTAAGTAGTTTTGTAACATTTTTAGTCTTCAATCATGCTATTTTGCTTCAATTTAGTTCCTAATGGTGAAAATCCCTCAGTTAATCAGTTACAGTCTTACTATAGTGTTGGTGACAGCATTACTCTAACTTGTACTGCCACTTATCCTTCTCATATTACTACTAACTTAAACATACAATGGCTCAATTCCTCTAATCACACTCTACACTCATATACTGGTATCAATAATAATACTGAACACACTATCAGCTACACTATCAATAATGTGTCATTATCTGATGCTGGAGAATATACTTGTCAGTACAATATATCAAGTACTGACAATTCATTTGTTCTATCCAGTGGATACATGACAGCTTCAACTAATGTTTCAATTCAAAGTAAGTTATTTGCATCCCTTGCTATATTATAATTTTCATTTTCTCAGTTCCAAACAACGAGATCCCAGTAATTACTCTCATTCCTCATCAGTCTGTGTACGGTCCTGGTAGTGACATTACCCTCTCATGTTCAGTCACTTATCCATACTCTTCCTTCATTGATATTGATACTAATTTGACTCTACAATGGTTCAATTCATCTAATCACACTCTTAACTCCAGTACCATTATCAATAATAATAATGGACACACTCTTACCTACACTATTAGTAATGCAAGACTATCTGATGCTGGACTGTATGCTTGTTCCTTCTTCATTGATACTAGTATCCCTCATATAGTTGCAAGTGATACCACCACCACCTCCATTATAATTGACATCAAAAGTAAGAAAATGTGTTTAATATTAATTCTGTAATAATCTACAGTACAAAATAACTGTATAACCCTAATGAATTAATGATGATAATTTCTCTTCCTTATTAATGATTAAATACATTATTCTCGTGTAGATACTATCAATGTACAATTAATAGCAATCAGTTCATCTTCACTAATCCTCAGTTGGAGTCCACCTACTACTCATCAATCCATTCCTATCATTGATTACAATTA
>NW_003556799.1:0-1344 GCF_000090795.2 Amphimedon queenslandica
ACAATGTGTGGATTCTGTGAAAGTGTTTCATATGCTAGATTCTCTTCAGTCCTCACATTATATTTTTGCACAGTCAATTGATCAACTACATAGATTTAAAATAAAAGCAACCATGAATACTGGTACTTTGCTTACTATGCCCATATGCAGGATTATCAACAATATTGCTCTCAGGTACTAAGGCAAAAGATAATTTTTACTATTATTTCCATTAATAATTACCTTTTTTGTTTGCTCTCTTTTTTACACAA
This sequence comes from Amphimedon queenslandica, assembly GCF_000090795.2. Lineage (NCBI taxonomy): Eukaryota > Metazoa > Porifera > Demospongiae > Haplosclerida > Niphatidae > Amphimedon > Amphimedon queenslandica. The sequence goes on from NW_003556799.1 coordinate 252, forward strand.
AATACGACAGCTACAAATGATACTATTATAATGGCCAATATGCAGATAGTTACTGAGATAGCAACAATAATCAATATAGTAGTAGTAATAGATGAAGAATCACCCCCACTTTTATTTGTTGAGTATACTGAGCCTGGGCATAAATGAAATAAAATTAATAATAGTCTGTAGTTTATAGACCTTCAACTGTAATCATGGATGATTGAATCATAGATGATTGAACAAATGATTGCCAAATAAAAGTTGTTTCTATCTCAAAACCCTCTGCAGTACTTATGACTATAAATCTAAAAATATACAAGAATTCAATAATATTTAGCTTGCCATTCATTATTGTAGGTGTAGCAATGTCATTGTAATATAGAGGAGCATTTGAAGTTGGCACAACAAAAATTTGAACATTTATTTTATGTTGATATTGGACAGCAGGTCCATATAATGATCCATTAGCAATATCAAAGGCCAAGACTGTGTAATTACCAGCAGATACTGATACTATTATATTGTCTGATCCTAATATGGTAAAGGAGTCGTTCCTTCCATTACTAGTATCAGTAAATATCACATGACATCCATCAGCAGTTGATCCTGATACAAACACACACTGTACTGCTAGTGATCCATTGGTATATGTAGATACTAGCAAATTTTGTACATTATAAATTACTAAAAATTGTTTCAGTAAGCCAATTTTTGCATAACATTCAACTCACTGATTGTGATGTTATCTTCATTTTCAAAGTCACCTAATAAATTTAAAACATACAATATTACAGCATATGTCTTGTAAGGTTCTAGTCCAGTCATTACGTATGTCACTGTCTCATTTCTTTCACTCATCATTTGAGTCTGAGCTGGATACATAATCTCACTTGGTACTGTACTGCCAATAATAATTATATCACAGGGCTGATTAGAAGAACTGTTTAACTGAATATACAAAGATACAAGGTGTATACATTTACAATGTATTAATACTTGTCATTTACCACTGCTGTTAGCTTTAGATTAAACTCATTATCAAAATATATGGCAGTGCTTTCAATTTCAATTTTATAGAAAAGTAAATATTGTAAAAATTCATCAATTTAAT
>NW_003556800.1:0-1344 GCF_000090795.2 Amphimedon queenslandica
GAATAACAGTTATCCTTAGTACACCCTTTCAATGTAATGTTCATTAGTGGTGGTACATTAGTACAAGACTGATGAACCTATAGGAAAGTAAACATAACTGCATTATACTATCATTTTTACGATTAAAATAAACATTAATAGCACTATACAGCATCTCAACTATGCATGGTAACTTACAGATACAATGAAATGAAAAGTCCAATTTACATTCCCTCTTTCCTTATCACTTACATATAACTGTACATCTACTGTATAGAATAATCACTTTAGGCTCTCAATAAGTATAATTACTTACTTGTTGATTGAAATCCAACAGTTATGTTACTAGTAGATCCATTCCCAGCTTTATTAGTAGTTGTAATGTTAAACAGATATTGTTTATTGGTTGGGTTCATTGGACAGTAAGTGTAGTTAGTGATAGAGCCATTAAGGTAGTGTTGATCAGTTCCTACACTGATTATATACTGTACTGTTAGTCCTGGTAGTGTGAATGGAGGATACCAACTGATAAACATACAACAAGAATCTAACTGATATCCTGTTAAACTACTGACACTGTCAGGTGGACCTGGGAATGATAAAAAAAATTGTTTAATTGACTAGCTGATACAAATGATGTACAAGCAAGAACAATGCAAACTAAATGAATGCTTGAGTACAGCAACTTTGATAATTGTTAGTTTGTTACACTGACCTTGTACATATAGATATGCTGGTTCAGTGGCAGCTCCATTGCGTGCCTTACAGGTAACTTCTGTACCATTTACTTCACTTGTTGTGGTTAGGCTGAGTATTCTTTTATTCCTTTTCCAATCATATCCATCAAAATAGATAATCAAATCATCAACTGATGGATTAGTATAAATCATTAGACCAGCTAAATTTTTAGTCGCATTAGCACGACATTCAAATGTCACATTATCATTGACATATACATATTGTGTCACTGGTACAATAGTGAAGGAGATACTGTCTACAGCTGAAACTATAAACAGTGTAAATGATATAATTGCACCTAAAATAATTCAAAATTTCCATTATAAAAATTAGAACTTACCAGAAAAGCAAATTTGGCAGAGAATCATTACAGCAGCAACAAAGGCCATCATGTTCAGTGAACCAACCATGCAATTTGACATTAATGTTGTAAAGGTGTGGCTTTACATCCTACATACCTCATTATGTATGCATGCAATTTTCTTAATTACAATTTCTCAGACTGGTAGTTTGATATGTACTTATCTACTACCTCCTACTACACCATAAGCAGCACACTCTGTATTAGTGCAAGAATTAATATCAATAAGTACTTCATTTTGACTTACCCTAATATTACTATTCTAT
>NW_003556801.1:0-1344 GCF_000090795.2 Amphimedon queenslandica
GTGTACATGTACAAACTAACCTGTGAATAATTCTCTGTTTATGTTTTAGCTGCAAATGAGAATACATGTACATGTACATGTAAGTTGTTTTGATAACACCTTGTCACAATCATAATTGAATCCCATTTCAATACAGCATAATGACTTGTATAATTTATATGTGTACAGTCAATAGTTGAGTATTATGTAGAGCTTTTATATTAATGATATATGTACATCATTGGCCTCGCCCAGCTTTGCGTAGGCGAGGACTAGTTACTCGGTTTGTCTGTCTGTGTTTCATTCATTCATTCATTCATTCTGTGTGCTCTTATTTGTCTTTGAGAATGTATATCTTTACAATTGCGCACTCTAAATCTGTGGGAGCTTCTCTTCTGTTAGGAAAAGTCTTGCCTTACTGCTTCGAGATATTTAGAGAACAGCTCTAGGTAGTACAAGCTTTTTAACTCAAGAGAAATTGCCCAGAAATAGCGGTAGTACTCTGGAGATAAATGAGACTCTTTACCAGTAGATCAAGACTAGTTATTCATTTAATATGTGTGGAACTCTCTAAATCTTTCTTGTTGGTGAGTTATGCCTACTTGAATTTTATCCCGAGTAAAGTGCTGTAGCCGTAGTTTGCTAGTCTAAGGATCCTAAACTCTCTCAAGTCACTCAATCTATCTAGGCAACAGTATTTGTGCCATTATAATGTCATATAGCGCTTAGAAGAAGAGAAAAAACTCTGAAGCTTCCTACTCACATGGTCTTGCTGCATTATTGATAATTAATGCCACGCCTCCAAGGTGGAAGTTGCTGGAGCCTGGGCCCTGGAGCAGCTTGCCACCAGGCCCGCTGAGAGAAGACATGGGGCCCAGGGGAAGATTAAAACTAGGGGCCCTTTGCAATAAATAATTAATTTTCTTTATTATTACAAAAAATTGTATGGGGTGTGGCTAGGCAGTCATGCATATGCCTAGGCACATGTGCAAGCACAATCATTAAAATGAAAAGATCATATTTGTCTGGCTCTGAGAAGCGAAAGCGTAGAAAGGAAAAGGAAACTGCTGCTCTTAAAAATTCCCACACATTGTTTAGTGTTGGTTTTCATAAAGTTGGAACCAGCAGCACCCCGCACAGTAGCAGTAGCACAGCTCACAATCTTAATACTGATGATGATGATGCAAGCAGCTGCAGTGATGATCTTGCCAACGTTGGTGATGACTTGAAGTTAAGCGACAAGAATAGCAATAGTGATATTGACTCTGTGATGGATTTATGTGGACATGGTACTTCATCCAGTCCGCTCAACAACGCTTTGACACAGGCATCCGTGGCACAACATGAGGAGCCCGACACTTGTTA
>NW_003556802.1:0-1344 GCF_000090795.2 Amphimedon queenslandica
TAGTTTGTCCTTGCTAAAACTAAAGTTAAAGGGGCTTGGACTCAAGAGACGTAAAAGTGACACAAACCCTTATTGAAATTGAATAAATGATTATTGAACAGTTATTAATAAGTGGTAATATAGACTGCCTTAATACTCAGTTGTCTTCTAAACTATTATCAAACTCATCCAGCACCTATAGATGAGGATTAATTGTTATTCATTTATCATAATACAGCACCTGTGTTGCACTAATCTTCAATACTACATCACCATATGCATCACTTTTTAACAAATCAACCTCGTACATTGCAGAATCCTTTCTGAAGCCAACTCCTTTTGTATTAGGAGTCACTATCATTATGATATGACAGCAACTGATCTATGATGAAAAGTGTGATAAAGCTTTACCATTAGAGTGTGTTACCTGCACTGTGCTCTAAACTTTCTTTCCTACTTTGCTACTTGTAGCCTTTGATACTCTCTTCTTCACCTTTGCCTGAATTTTACTCTCTACTAAATCTTGCCCTCTACTAAATCTAAAAGAATAATAAAATTGTAAAGACAATTTCGCTCAACTAATAATAAAAATAAAAAAAACGTTCAACAATCAGAGAGACCATGATAATAATAATAATAAACAAAGGAAAGCAAACTGAACAACAACAATAATAATAATGAATGCTACCTTCAGCCTCCTCAACATCATCATCTTGGTTAACCAATTCAGTTGCCTTCGCAACAATACTTTCTCCTAAGCTAACAATACTGGAAACGATGTCACTTGTACCAGAGCTCTGGCTTGTATTGTGTTGTATGAGCATGATCATCACCTTGACCTTAACCTGCAACCGCCATTTTATAATAGCCACACCTATTATATCACGTGACTCATAATATTTATTGAGCATATCCGGAAGGACATCCGCCCGGGAAGTCTCCCCCCGGGCGGGTTCCGGACGGATACCGGTCCGGGAAACTTACACGGACCGTGAACGGACCCGTTGACGGGTGACCCTCTCGGCCACCATATGTATGCAATGTAGCATTGTAAACCGATTCAACCACAGTTACGTGTGGACACAAGCTGGTTTCTGAACCGCTTTGATCCAAACTGGTTTGTAGTGTAAACGGGGCTCATTAAAAAAACATAAGCGGTGTGTCTATTAAAATTAATATTTAATTTTGAATGTGGTTCTTTATGCTCACGTGGGTACTGAGTAGATAGCCATAACCGAGGCCATAGCCAAGATTCTTGTTTGAGCTTCTTTGAAATGGCCCCATTAGGTGAGTATAAAAATTAATGTTATTGTAGCTACATTATGATTATATTAATCTATTTTCTTGTACAGATATTAGCAAGTT
>NW_003556803.1:0-1343 GCF_000090795.2 Amphimedon queenslandica
ACAGGCTAATATTATCGACATAGTGATCATAAGCATCAGCTTACCTGCATGTACTGAAACTGCAAGGATGATAAGTTCCTATCAAAGACTCAAATAGAGCTGATAAATTTCTCTCCTGATGCATAGCTATCATTCTTGCAGAAAGATCCGTATAGTTTCCGTGTTGTTCCGTACTTCAATACAGATCCGCGAGCGTTCCGCGTTGATCCGCATTTCAGCCTGATCCGCATTTGATCCGCGTGGACCCGTATTTCAGGCAGGCCCGTTCCTCCGTAGCTCAGACAACCCGCTTTCCATCGCTCTCCTTCCGCAACGTCAGATCTTTTTTCCAGAGCTTCTATTTCTCCCACTGATTCACTTCCAGCTCCACTCTCCGCCAGAAGTTTCAACTGCTCCTTTTGTTCTTGGGCAGCTCTCAGCTTCTTCTCCAACATGCATGCAGTGGATCAGTGGATCTGGGGGGCAAGGGGGCTGAGCCCCCCAGTTTTGATCAAGGGGGCAGACCCCCCACTTTTGCTGCAGCCCTGCATGCAGAAGAGAGTGAGAAGTAAATGCGTGGGTGGATACCGGAAGTCAGCCGCCCACGCTGCAATTATGATTAAAAGTAGGAGCAACTATTTTTTAGCAATAGTAACTTCATTTTTTGATGGTAAAGACATGTACATGTATAGGCAATTTAAATGATTTTTAACAATAAATTCAAGTTAGTTTGGTGAGTAAATTTAGGTCGTTTTATAATTTGGAGGACTACAATATTTTTCCTTTATTGAATATGCAGAAATAATGTATAGGTAAACACTTTGCCTTCTTTGGTAGTATCATAACACTGATCCTTTATGCTTAGCCTTCTAGTATTTGATCTTTTGTTATCATTGTTGCTAGTTTTATTATGAATAGATTATTCTGATCAAGTATGTATGTTTAACATCCATGTTGCTTTTATGATAATATAGGGTGTGGTGTGGTCACAGAAAACTAAATGGCAACTCTGAACCGAGCTCTGGACTGTATTTTGGGATGTATCAGGACAACTTTCTAGCTCTCCCCACTTATATTTTATTGATAATAAGCTGCTTCTGTCCAGCAACTCAGAAATTACATGATAAATAAAATATTAATCATCATTGACTGCTACAACAAAAACTGTAAGTTAACATAATAAACACATTTCTACATTGTAGTTCTAATACAGTAAAGAGTTGCTTTTTATTGGACATTTTTCTTTAGCTAGCTTGTACACGGCACTACGATACTTATTTGGACAATTTTCATTGGGAATTATCTGAGTCCTCGTCGCAGTAAAAAACTTGACTACCACTGATTTAATACACTTTGTTTTTAAG
>NW_003556804.1:0-1343 GCF_000090795.2 Amphimedon queenslandica
ATCAACAACAGGCTCAGTGGTACACTAACATAATGTCATTGTACATGTACTGTGTAGTTTATTAGTAACTGACTGTGTAGTTTATTAGTAACTGACTGTGTAGTTTATTAGTAACTGACTGTGTAGTTTATTAGTAACTGACTGTGTAGTTTATTAGTAACTGACTGTGTAGTTTATTAGTAACTGACTGTGTAGATTATTAGTAACTGACTGTGTAGTTTATTAGTAACTGACTGTGTAGTTTATTAGTAACTGACTGTGTAGTTTATTAGTAACTGACTGTGTAGTTTATTAGTAACTGACTGTGTAGTTGCTGTGTCTAGTTATACCTATAAAGGGATTTATTAGACTACCTCATGTATTGAATGAAGTATTGAGCCAAATTAATATCATAATTATATTTAAAAAGGAAACTGACTTGGAGTCAAACTGTATAACACAATAACTCATTAGGAATGGGACAGAGAGAGAGAGAGGGTGGGGGTTATAATAAATATACAGTCTATTAGTTTATGAGTAAAAGTTGTAAGGTAGTGATTATGGTAAACAACATTCTACTCCACAGTCATGTACTGTAGTCATGTTATGTTAATGATGAGTAGCAAAATGTATTAATAATGTGTGTAGCCGTGTACTTTCAATTTATATGACCCTCTTTCATCTCTCTCTCTCTCTCAGACCCATATGTCAAGATATATCTGCTCCACAAAGGGACCAGGCAGGCCAAATGGAAGTCAACTATAAAGAAGAAGACACTAGTCCCTATTTATAATGAACAGTTCCAATTTGATGTAACTGACATGAACATCAGCTTCATACTACTTGAGGTCTCAGTCATGGATTATGATCGTCTTGGCCGTAACGACCTGATGGGGTTCTTCACATTAGGAGAAGGAGCTAACCATCCCTCGGGTAGACAGCACTGGCAGGAGATGGTCTCTCACCCGAGGAACCCGATCAGTCGCTGGCACGCACTAGGGGCTAAGAACACCAACTCTTTGAGGAGAGGGTCCTCTGGAATAACTGGTTCAAAGTCATCAGGATCCTTATCTTCATCGTAAGAGAAACGGACAGAAAAACAGATCATCATTATCATCATTATTGTATTTATGTATTATTATTATTATTAATCTTACTATTATTGTTGTTGTTGTTGTTGTTACGGTAAATGGTTATTTTGTGTTTACGTGTAATATTTTAAAGTATTTCTATGATCCTCTCTTGTTTGATTGTCCTGGTGATGTTTTTGTTTTTGTTTTTTTATTTTAAAAAAATGTAATTATTGTTTGATTAAATCAACGGTAATTGTGAAAGCAGTTAAAACATGTCATTGAAGTAATAAT
>NW_003556806.1:0-1343 GCF_000090795.2 Amphimedon queenslandica
TGGATCACAGGTATACTGTGATATGGAGACTGATGGTGGTGGATGGACTGTATTTCAGAGGAGACAAGATGGATCTGTTGATTTCTTTAGATACTGGACTGACTATGAGAATGGATTTGGTGACCTTACTGGTGAGTTTTGGTTAGGATTGAGCAAGATTCATCGTCTTACTAAAGAAGGATCAAACACACTAAGAGTGGACCTGGGAGACTTTGAGGGGAACACAGCTTATGCTAACTACTCTACATTCAGTGTTAGTGATGGTAGTACTGAATATATACTAACAGTAGGAGGATACTCTGGTACTGCTGGGGATAGTCTGGCCTATCATAATGGAAGTAGATTCAGTACAAGAGATAATGATAATGATAACAATGGAGGTAACTGTGCTCAGTCTGGCACTGGTGCCTGGTGGTATAATAGTTGCTATTATTCAAATCTTAATGGTCGTTATTTTAATACTGCAACTAATAATGGTCGAGGAATTAGGTGGCATTATTGGAAATACACTACTCTCAAGTTCACAGAGATAAAAACTCGTCGTAACAATTAAATACTGTCCCCCACACACATAAGTGTGTTTACATTGTGCTGATATATTATTATGCCATTTCAATAAGCTGCCATACCTTGTAGTGATTTTTGCTGACTTTTATTAATTATAATAAACTTATAAGCTGCAAATTGTTATAAAGAGATATAACTTGCAACAAACACACACAATTAAAGAATTAATAAGAAGTATGGATAAAATAATTGGTAAAACTTTTAGGAAATCTAGACAAAAATTAATCATAAACTAATTCCTACTACAACCCAAACATCATTAAGTAATTGATAATGAAAATTTGCTGACGGAAATAATAATACATTTATATGACAATTGAAACATTATGGTCCAATCTTAAAACAACAATACTCCTCCACAAATGGTATCACTATTATTAGTAAAAACACAATGAGATATTACTATTACAGTACATGAATATTGATAATATGAGTATCATACAATGTACAGTCACTACAGTCACAACAATTAAGAACAATAAATAATTAGTGTTAGAAATAAGCGATACAAAGCAATTCATGACTTAATAATCATGTGAAGCTTCTCATTAATGAACTATTTATTTATTAATAATATAATAACTTGACATTTGATTACTATTACATTTGTTTGTATGTACATGTACATGTACAAGTACGTCAGGGCGTGTTGAGGGGTGGAGCCTCATTTTCCTAATACTATTACATATCCATACTCCCACAATCACTGGGAAGGACTCACTCATTATAAAAGAAGGACACTGTCCCTCTCTCTCTACCTCACTTCTACTCTCTTT
>NW_003556807.1:0-1343 GCF_000090795.2 Amphimedon queenslandica
TGTACATGTACATGCTCAATGGCACATGGACACTAATTTGCCAAATTAAAACTCATCAATTTCTGTAATTGTATTCTAGTTTTCACCAGAAGATGAGTCCATCAGTTTGATAGTGGTATAAGTTTATATGGACATGTACATGTACTTGTAGTGTGTTTACATCATCTTTATCTTCTCCTTTCCCTTTCTCTCTCTTTCCCTCATGTGAATAATGGACGTGTGTTCTTGGTATGAGGGGTGTGGTCAATCTGGCGGTATGTACATTTTAAAATTATTTTTTCCATTTAATAATTTATTAATAAACTAATGTGTACATGTACATGTATATGAAATAATTACACAAAGACTAATCTGGTACTAATAGTTTTATAATAAGGTAAAGAAGAACAAGTTTGTTTATGTTTCTTGTCTAGCCATAGTCTCCTTAGTGTATTATTGGTCCTGAGAGATTCCATCAGTACCAGTACTCCATCAGTATCAATGTTAGTACGTTCGAGAGAAAGGATAGATAGTGTGTGGTTGTAGAATAAAAGTTCAGCTAGTGACTGAGCACTGGTTGAAGTGATGTCAGGATTCTTATGAAGATATAAGTCAGTAATTGTTTTATTATTAATTAATGATTGTGTTAGTGCAATGACTCCATCATCATTGATGGAATCATCACTGATCCCTAGTCTCTCTAATGAAGTATTTTTTGTTATTTTGTGAGACAGTGAGAGGATGACATCTTTTGTTATTTTAGTGTTAAATATACTAATCCTCTTTATTGTTCTTATGTCTAGTACTTGAGACATCATCAAGTATACAATATCAGGTGATGAGTGATAGAGGTAAATGCCCTGATGACTGTCTGTTAATTGACTGATCACTTCCTGACATTGACCTGCTGATGGTTTAGTGAGGGTTACTCTATTACCGATCCACTCCACCTCTCCAGTCTCTTCTCCTAATAATAAACACAGTCAGTCAGTTAATGTGTGTATATTATTATTTTAATACAGTATAATAGGTAAAATGATAATATTATATTATTTTATTAATGATGTTTGTTTGTGTGTTGTTCCAGGTGATGCTGGTTTTTGTACCAGTAAGTCATTACAGCTGCTAGGATGGAATGGGTGTGGTCTATCTTTTATCATGTGACAGGAAACAAAAATCAATTGTACGTTTTATTAATGTATTGGAATCAATAATTATTGTCCCTTTCTCTCCCTTCATCACTCCCTCCGGCTTTACTTCCCTCCATCTCTTTCTCTCCCTTCCCCTTTCTCTCTCTTCCTTCGTCCCCTCTCTCTCTCCTTCTCTTGTAAGGTGAAGGTCACTGTAGTACTTATAAACTGATT
>NW_003556808.1:0-1342 GCF_000090795.2 Amphimedon queenslandica
CTAGTCCTTTGCTCTCTGAAATTATAATCTTCATCTTCTTATCTTAAAGATCTACGAAAAATGGAGGACATGGATGAAAACTTCACTCTAAGTGGTGATATCAATGGCCCCCTACTAGCAGCAGTTATCAGTATAGAGATGATAGGAGGACTCATTGCTAACTCATTTGTACTCATACTGACTATATGCCATATAAAGACTTGGAAACAACCCTCTACTATATTCCTTACTAACATGCTGATATCTAACATCCTGATTGTCCTCTTTGTGATGCCTTTTGCAATTACAACTGCAGCAAGTGATGAGTGGTTGTTCGGAAAAACTTACAAACAAAAAATGAAAGTTTGTCAGTTCACAGCTTTCATGTTTTGGTTCTGTAAGATTGTAATCACAGAAGGTCTCGTGTTGCTATCGTTTGATCGGTTCTTTTACATTGTCAAGTCTTTTGAATATGAACGACACATGAACCAGAAAATATCAATAATAATAGTGACACTGTCATGGCTACTTGCTGCCCTACTAACTATCCCACCATTGTTTGGTCTCGGGCGTTTCAGTTTTTCTTCAAGTAACGGTATTTGTGTCCCACACTGGGAAGGAGAGTCTGGCTATGTAGTATACATGCTAATAGTATTCATCATTTTCATAATAAGTTTACATAATTAAGTTTACATATTTAAGTTTACATAGTTTTACTGTATAAGGACTTGTTTGTATTTTTAATTGCATTAAAAGAGACAAAACTTTAGTGCTGACGCTTAATAATTGAAGAGCAGCAATAGCAAACAATTCAATTAAAGCCCAACATACACTACAGGCAACTTGTTGCCAGCCTTTGATCTTTCTTTAACCTTGTTGAGAGGAATAGAAAGGCTTTCTATTCAAGGCAACATGTTGCTTGACCACATCAAAGCATGATCAAAGGTTGGGCAAATGTTGAAAGCAACATTGTTGAATGTAGTGTATGTTGGGCTTAACAGTCATTGAGTAATGCCCACCATCCACTATTCAACTTTGTTGAAAGCAACTTTGTGGTTACTTTGATGTGCTGTCAACTCTGTTGCCTAAAATAGAACTCAGTTCTATTTTAGGCAACAGAGTTGCCCTAAGATCAAAGTAACCACAAAGTTGCTTTCAACAAAGTTGAATAGTGGATGGTGGGCATAAAGCAGCCCATCAAACAAAAATACAAGTACATGCATTTATTTTAGAATTTTCTATGCATTTTTCTTTCAAAATTTTTCTAGCTGAAATTTGCTTACCAATGATCTTAGTCTATAACAAGTTGCTGTACTCCTCACCCCATTGACTAAACATGATACAGATCATTAAAAACATGCAC
>NW_003556809.1:0-1342 GCF_000090795.2 Amphimedon queenslandica
ATATGTTCATAGTAAGGTAAAGAAAGGTGACATGCATGTTCATGCTGTTTATCCAGTTCAAGGAACTTTAATTTCTCATTACTTCTCAGAGGATGAGCTAAGGCCAATGCTCCATCAGTACCAATGCTAGTGTGGAATACAGAAAGTGTGGAGAGGGAACCATTGTAACGCAATAGCTCAGCCAATGAGCCAGTACTAGCTGAAGTTATGCTTAGGTTTCCATGAAGATCTAGACACTGGAGTGTCACGTTATTCCTCAGTGATTCTGCTAGTGTCATCACACCATTATCCCCAATCAAGTCATTGATGATTGATAGTGTCTTTAGCGATTGGTTTCTTGGTAAGAGAGATGCAAGGGAAACAAAAACTGGAAAAAAAAAAGGGGAACTTGCACAATACACTAGCAAATGTTTGTAGGTTGTTGTCATTACCAACAAGGACCTCTCTCAGTCCTAGTCTCGCTAGCCAGACCATTCCCCAGCCTGGGGAATGGTCTGGCTAGCGAGACTATCTCAGTCCCTTTAGCAGTTCCTCACGTTGTTTAGTGATGGAGGGACTAGCTGATTCAACATTGCTGAGTATCTGTCCTGTTAATGCTGTTATTACTAGTTCCCCGTACAATAGTCTCGTTACACTGACAGGATCACACAGAGAGGTAGAAAGGAGTAGGTAATGTTTGTTAAATATATCTTCAGATGATAGGGGAAAAGAAGAGGAAGTTGCCATTAGAGAAACAGGGCGTGGTCAGTCTCCAAATAAAGGGTGTGGCTCAATAATATTAATGCATGAACCATAGATATTAGAGTAAATTTCATTTACTCTAATATCTATGCATGAACATGAAAATTGTAAAATAAATCTTGAAGAAACTACAACAGCATAAATATTATACTATTTATACAGTATGCCATAGGATGTAATAAAAGTTTAGATTTTCTTATCTTTACACAAAATCCAATCTGTCTTTAATATGCTCATAATAAGGTAAAGTAGAACAAGCTTCTTCATGTTGTTTGTCTAGCCAGAGTGTCTGTAGTGCATTATTGGTCTTGAGTGATTCCATTAGTATCATTACTCCATCAGTATCAATGTTAGTATGGTGGAGAGAAAGTAGGGAGAGTGTGTTGTTAAAGAGTAAAAGTTCAGCCAGTGACTGAGCACAAGCTGAAGTGATGTCAGGATTGTAATAAAGATATAAGGATTCAAGTGTTTTATTATATTGTAATGATTGTGCTAGTGCAATGACTCCATCATCACTCATTGAACGATCAGTTAGGAGTAAAAGTGTTAATGATTTGTTGGTTGATAGTTGAGAAGAGAATGAGAGGATATCATCACGTGA
>NW_003556810.1:0-1342 GCF_000090795.2 Amphimedon queenslandica
TGTGTTAATAGTGCCAATTCAATCAATGCTTCATTTATTAAAGAGAAAGCACTTGAAATACAAAGATCACAACGCTTCTATGGCCAACACCAGTTCATTTATCCATGGATTGTATTCTCATGTAATGGATCAGTTACTAAATGGATCTTTGGAGCTGACAATAAAGGAAACACTGCTATTCAATCTGAGCTCCAAATATGGCGTCAACTGGGTACCAATAATTACAATAAAACAGGATCTAGTTTAGTTAATGCTAATACAATGATTGGTACTAATCTCTATGAGTTTATTCCTCAGACTCCACTGCAGTTCCAGGAAGGAGACATATTTGGTGTTTATAGTGATAGAACTGGTGGAGAGAGATTAGTTCTATATGAACAGAGAGAGAGTGGACCAACTAACTTACGAATCAGTGGTAGTCTAGACTCTCCTCCATCAACAATATCTGAAACACTTAGTACAGTAAACAATGACTTTCCATTGGTCACTGTGGAAATAAGTATGTACCGGGTACATCATTTCCTTGTACAGTTTGTGTTGATTTTTCCTTTTCTTAGATATTTCTACCCAATCAACTATTACAATAACATCAAGCTTAGAAATGTCTATTTTAATTACTTCAGTAAGTAGGATCTTGTTTCTATAACCACTTCAGTTGATATTTTCAGTCTATGACTTCCCTTTCTCCTAACATGTTTTCACATATGCTCTCTTCCTCATCATCATTCTTACATAAATTGTCAAGTAAGTCAAATCGTGTGTTAAATATAAATACTCCCCATCGGTTGTTACTGAAACAATGAATGAGAGTCAAAGTAGTCTTGTGTAGTCAGACTCTGCCACTTTCTGACATTTTGTAGCCCAATGTCAGAAAGGAGTGGAGTCTACCTACACAAGACCAAAATACCTACCTACTATACAAAACATAATGAAACTAATTAATTCTCACTACTTTATTTGTCAAACTACCAAAACAATATCATCATTATTCATTTCCTTATTTAGCAACACCACTCATCACACCAACCACTCTACCAAGTGAACTAAGTGCATCATTTCTAGTTGTTGGTGGAATTATAGTGGCAGTGGTCTGTATAATTCTTGTATGTACATGTCTACTAATAATAGCATGTATTATTGTTTGTGTGAAGAAAAGATCATCTAAAAGTAATCCAAATGAATTCTACACATCTTTAATAATCTTTACTATTTCTACAGATGATACTAATATTACGGTGCAGGATAATCCAGCATATGCTCCAACTGCTGGTTTTACTATTGGATCTCCAACACTACAGGATGATCCAGCATATGCTAGTATTAGTAACACCAGGAGTGCATA
>NW_003556811.1:0-1341 GCF_000090795.2 Amphimedon queenslandica
TGAACAACAGCAGCGAGCTCACTACTGATGACTGGCTGAGCACTGGGGAACTGCTGCTTGACCCCATAGCCCCTGTATATAGAACAAGTTAAGAAGGGAAGGATGAAGAGGAGAGGATGGAGACAGACGGGAAAGGAGAAGAGAACAAAGAAAGGGGAAAGGAAGTAAAAGAAGTAGAGGGGGTTGTAACGGGAGAGCGGGCTGGCAACCCATGCGTGTGATGCCCTGTGTTGCCCAACTTGCATCCCGTGGTGACCTACTGACGGACCGGCGGGACCGTTGAGCTGTAGCACCCCGGAAGAGTGTGTGTAGCATAATACATACAACGCGCCTGACAGTGGAGGCTCTGCTGATGGCACACTGGTAGCCGCTGAGGTTGCCGGGGGGCTTGGACCTGTAGAGACACTCGGGCCAGCCAAAGAGCTTGCACCAGCGGCTGAGCCCGAGAGAGCCTGGGCTACGCCGACTTGAACTGCCCTATTGATAAGAGAGATGAGCACTTCAGCTCCTGAAGAACTGCTACCAGACGCTGTCACTGTAGTCGTAGTCGAACTCCTCAAGGTCCCTGCTCTTGCAGTGATAGGAGTTGTTCCGCTCAAGGCAGGGACTATTCCCCCAGAAGAAGGGATAGCTCCACTCGATGATGTCCGGAGTGCTCCTTCAGCGGTAGATACGTCTGTGGAGGCCATAGTCAGGAGGGCAACGGGGGGGTAATCCGGTATGAAAGACAATATGAGAGGCTAAACTGCAAAGTCAGAGGCTCAGTACAACCAGCTTGCACTGAACAAGAAAGATTGCTTTGCAGCAGAGTGCAGTCCAATTGAATAAAATCTCGATCGCTTTGTCGCAGAGTGCAGTCCAAATAAATCTGGCTGCTCAGCGTAATAACACCTGCTTATAACATATTGTGTGGGTGTGCTAGCTGGTGTGGTTAACCCCGCCTAAAACATTGTTCTAACCGGAAATTAAAATTCGTTCGATATTGATAAATATTGATACTGCATTATATCGATTAAATATTGTCAGTTTTGATATATCGCCCAGCACTAAAAACCGCCATTTTGGTGTCCAATAATGCCATCTTGTTGTGCTGTTGGCTGCCATTCTCATCATAAAAAGGACAGAACTTGTCTTTTTATCGTTTCCCTGTTGATCTATTAAAGAGAGATAGGTGGATAGCTGCTATCAGACGTGAGAACTGGTCACCAATGGAGCAGACTAGAGTTTGCAGCAGACACTTTGTCACAGGTAGGTAGTTTGTGTGTACTCATTTTATTATTGTTGGTATACTTTAGGCAAACACCATAATAATCCTAAGCATCTAGATTATGTGCCGTCAGT
>NW_003556812.1:0-1341 GCF_000090795.2 Amphimedon queenslandica
ATAGACCAGTTGGTGCTAAGTATATTCATAGAATTTTAATAAGTATATTCATTGTGATGCTGTAAATAAAGTATAATTTTCCTTCCGCCATTTTGGAGTCTTACTTCCAATGGTTTTCTATGGAGCGATCGTGAAAAGAGCTTATTCTCCAAAAACTGCTGTATTTATTCATTGCAGCAATCTTGCTACTGCTTACTGACCATCATGCAGTGTCTACAATGGGCTCATGGACTTTAATAAGTGCCACTAGAAGATATAGAAGCAAAGATATTACTTTTTCCCATTCTACTCTTAGTAACTAAGACTCCAAAATGGCGATAGGAAAATTTTACTTTATTTACGGTATCACAATGAATATACTCAAAATTCTATGAATATAATTAGCGCCAACTGTTCTATAAAGTAAAAAAACAACTTAAAAACGATACATTCAATATAAAGGGCTAACCAAGAGTTGGAGCTGATCCTTATAAAACTTCTCGTGCAAATATTTTGAACTAAGTTGGGCAAAGGGATTTACTACAGAAAATGCATTCTGAAGCCCACTAATAGCTGACATGCTCAAACCATTTTTCTTTAAAATGAGATCAACATTAGTCTGTAGACTGGCAACTTCACATTGTATCATCAAAGGTATATCATTTACAAGGTCATCAATGGCCAGTTGAGAAACTTTTCTGGTTTCTTTTAACTTTAATAAAAACATAGCAGCTTGTTTCTGAGCTCTAGAAATGGCACTTAGTGCACAGTGCACTTGTAGATTCTTTCTGTTTCCAGCAATCATGGTTCACATCAGAGTTTGCATCCTCTCCTGCCACATCTAGACTAGCATCAAAATTATTTTGATCTGGGGTAGATACTTCTAAAGCTACAGAGTGTTTTCTGTACAAGTGCTTCTTGGACTAAAAATTAGAATATGTCCTAGTATAGTCTTGCCCCGCCCCTTCGCTACCTGCGGAGGAAGGGTCTGGTGACACTGCCATCTAAAATTTGTGCAAAGAAGAACACGTGGTTACGCTCTACATCATGTGACAGAAGAAACCAGATCAGTCAAGATAGCTGAAACAGATGCTTTGCAGCTAAGATAAGACAAGGATAGAGTCTCTTGGACATTTCTTGCAAATTTGAGAGCAGCAACTCTTCACAGAGCGCACTAGTATTTCACTTATTATTAATGACGTTTTATTATAAACACGTGACAGTATTATTACGTCATAAGTGCGAAGGCGTCGCTGTAGTAAGCAGGACAGTAATGCTGCTCTTAAACCACGAGAAAGAAGTCCAGGAGGCATTACAAGTTCCTTCCTTTCTTCATTTTGTCCTCACTCTTTTGTCTTAAAC
>NW_003556813.1:0-1341 GCF_000090795.2 Amphimedon queenslandica
GGTGGGAGTTAAATTTGGCAAATTGCTAAATTTTGGTGATTAGCAAATTTTAATAAGGCCAATTTGTGGCCACATGCCATTGAGCATGTGCATAATGGCCCAAAATGGCGGATTTAAATTTTGGTGAATGGCTATCAAAACGCCAAATTTTCCAAATTTAATTCCCTTCAAAATTTCTCGCCATACTGTATTATGTTTAAACTGCAATTTGTAATGCTATACTCTTTTAAAATGTTATTATTTTAAAAAATTTTGCAATTGCAACATTAGAAACTAATCTATCGTTATCTTGCTACTATACATGTAGTTTGGAGATACTGCTCTTATTGAAGCAGCAAGAGGAGGAAACTGTGATGTTGTAGAATTACTGCTGAAGAAAGGAGCTGATCCATCGCTTTCAGACGATGTAAGTTATTTGGTTTTATATCATTAAATATTATTGTTATACATAGATGTTTATGTAGTTACATGTGCATTAACATCTACATTGTACATACATGTACATGTACGATACATGTATCTTATAATTTCAAATTTGTGCACTAACCGTTGCCTTAGTCAGAAGTACTAATTAGTGTAAAACAGTAAAAGTGTTCCTAATTTTTTCACCATCTTGCATGCATACAGTAGCTGGATTCTCATTAAGACTTATAGAGGCTCTCTCTATATGATATCTTGCTGTTAGAAAGCCATTGAGTATGCATATAATGGCTCAAAATGGCAGATTTTTATTTTGGTGAACGGCTATCAAAATGCCAAATTTAATTGCCAAATTTAATCCCCTTCAAAATTTCCCACTATATGGTATTGTGTTTAAACTGCAATATGTAATGCTATACTCTTTTAAAATGTTATTATTTTAAAATGTTTTAGGGCAATTGCAACATTACAATCTTTCCTTATCTTGTTATTATAGACTGGAGATACTGCTCTTATTGAAGCAGCAAGAGGAGGACACTGCGATGTTGTAGAATTACTGCTGAAGAAAGGAGCTGATCCTTCACATTCAAATGGTGTAAGTTATTTGGTTTTATATCATTAAATATTATTGTTATACGTACATGTTTATGTAGCTACATGTACAGTACTAATTAGTGTAAAAGTGTTCCTAATTTTTAGCTATCTTGCATGCATAGCTGGGTTCTTATTAACACTTATAGAGGTTCTCTCTCTATATGATATTTTCATTTTGCTGTTAGAAAGTTCCCATGAGTAAGCTACCATTTTGTTTGCTGGTTACACCCACTTTATGTAAAAGACATGGGTGGATTGGTAATTAAAGCATCTTAATTGTTATTCTTTTTGAGATAATGTGTATAGAATATATAAATCTCATGGGCT
>NW_003556814.1:0-1341 GCF_000090795.2 Amphimedon queenslandica
CAACTTTATAGCTTCAATAGTTAAGCCTTTGCTGTAGCTTATGCTGCAGTTGTACTTCTTTTAATGAAGAGTGAAGATATGCACAGATGCAGAATAGTTGCCTCCAAGACAAGAGTTGCTAAGTTACAGCAACAAACCATTCTTCGCTTAGAGCTCTAAGGAACTCTTCTTTTAGCCGGGCTTATATCCTCAGTAAATAACAGTCTGAAAATAGTACGAACACTCGAACTATTATTTTGTTACACAGATTCACACATTGCCATTTGTTGGATTAGAGGATTTCATAGAGTGGAAACCATTCATTTAGAATTGGGTGTTGGCGATTCGAAAAATAGTATCTATTGCTCACTGGAGGTTCTCCCCAGGTAATGAGAACCTGGCTCACATACAATTAAGGAGTATCACCCACTAACTTGTGCAATAATGCACTAAGGTTGAATGGTCCAAGCTGGATAGGATCAGAGAAGAGTGGTAAATTCTTCTTCTGTGAGACACCATTAAACAGTTTACTTGAACTGAAGTCAAGTCAGATCTCAGTTGGGTTACTCCTCACTGAGAAGCAAGGCATTAGTAATATATGGTAATTTCAATAATTTGATACGTGTCACTGCCTTGACACTGAGAGTGATACAAGAAATGTGAAAATTACATAATGTTAATGTTATAACAGGTAGTTAAATTAAAGCTAAGATTTTGTGGTTGTCAGAGGTACAATGCAATGTCACAGAACGGAAGGATTTTTTATTTTTTAAGAGACATTTCGATCTCTATCTGGATGATTATGCAATTTGGAGGTGTGGTGGCAGAATCAGTGCCCCCACACCACCAAACATCTTATTGTTCTCCCTAAGAATCACTATTTCTCTATTATGGTTATCAGACAAGCACATAGTAGCATACTCCACAATGGAGTAAAAGAAACATTGTTTGAATTTAAAACTAAGTATTGGGTGATTAAGGGCAGACAACTAGTTAGAAGTATCATTTCAAAATGTTGTGTTTGCCAGAGGTATGAAGGTGCGGCTTATAAACCCCCGCCTCTTCCTCAACTTCTATCATTCTGGGTTATTCAACACCCTCCCTTCACCTATATGGGAGTTGATTATGGTTGCCCTCTCACGGTAACACCTGAACATCCAGTAAACACATCATGTGATCAGAAGATGTAGATATGTTTATAATATGGTCTGTAACTAGAGCAATACATTTAACATTAGTGCCTAATTTGTCATCTCAGTCCTTTGTCAGTTCTTTTAAAAGATTCACGAGTCAAAGAAAATTGCCACTCAGAATCATCTCTGATAATGGATCAACCCTTAAATCAACGGCAAAAATAATACA
>NW_003556815.1:0-1341 GCF_000090795.2 Amphimedon queenslandica
GACAGTGGCAGTGAGCAACAGGTTAAATATTACATTATGAAAATATCGGTGTATAGATTAATTATTTTTATTTTTAATTTTTAGACTCAGAATCGTTTTGAGAAAGAGAGGGACCTTCATTGTAAGCAGCTGGAGCTGGACGAGAGAGAGAATAACATTAATAACAAGGAACAATCACTTCTGTCCCGTGAGCAACATTATTATAATTTAAAAGAAGAACTGGATAGAGATAGAGAGAGGTTGGAGTCATGGAGACTCTCTCTGGAGAGTGAAGATGAGAGAGTACAGCAGAATATGAAGAGTGCTTCAAAACTGTTTGATGAAGCAAAACAAATGAAAGAAGAGTAAGTGCATTAACATGACAATATACTCACATGAACAGCAATCAATCAATGAATGGATGACTAATGCTGTACTACCCCATGGGCTACCATAGTCTGCTTTTTGCTACTTTTTAAAATGGCTGTAACTTGAAAAATTGAAGTTGGAATCAGCTCAAACTTTCTACACAGCATAAAGACATCAATATGTATCAGAAAATGTAATAAAAATTTGGGGTGATTTTGGAGCCATTTTTTGGGAAAAACCATGGGCTATAGCCTTGGGTATTTTTCAGAATTTTGACGTTTTCTTAAAATGGCCGTAACTTGAAAAATTGAAGTCAGAATCAGCTCAAACTTTCTACACAGCATAAAGACATCAATATGTATTAGAAAATGTAATAAAAATTTGGGGTGATTTCGGAGCCATTTCTTGGGAAAAACCATGGGCTATAGCCTTGGGTATTTTTCAGAATTTGGGCACTTTCTTAAAATGGCCGTAACTTGAAAAATTGAAGTGGAGATCAGCTCAAACTTTCTACACATACAGCATAAAGACATCAATATACATGTACATCAATATACATGTACATGTACGTGTACATATCAAGTTGTTGTAGTATTTATGCATTACTTGAATTTATTTATTTATATCCCCGACAGTGCTCTATCAGCAGCTGTTACCTCCACTCCCATTAAAGACCCAGCCCCCACCAGTTCTTCCAATCCGTCAGATAAAGTTACTCCTACTCCTCCTACTGACCCGCCCCCAAAGACTCAACCTCACTTAGTGAAGGCACACACTATAGGTCATTCCAGTGGGGGCGGGGCCTCAGGGGGCGGGACTGAGTCTCATAAAGACGCTAAAGGAAGGAGAGCAACTTATTCATTCACTGACCAGGTAGACCAGGTATCAATTTATTATTATTAATAATTTATTGGGCGAAGCCCACTAGTTCGAGTAGAGTATGTTTGTTTGTTTGTTTGTTTGTACACGTACGTCACCCCTATTTATCCGTAT
>NW_003556816.1:0-1341 GCF_000090795.2 Amphimedon queenslandica
ATACTAAATTTGATAACTGAAACACATTTTTTGTCATAAATGTAGAAATAGTTGACCTAATGAGCATATAATTTTTTTCAGTTCCAGTTACAGCTTTAAAAATTGCTCTGTAAAAACAGTAGCCATCTCCTTTTATTTTATGACAGATACAAGGAGATATTTAAGCATGTTTGATAGTTTTAAGTGGATTAGTATCTACTCTGACAGTCTCCCCAGTATAATCCTGTATCAATAAGGCAGCAGAACTCATCCAGTCAGAGGAAGGTGTTTTGCCTATTGCTAGAGGCATTGCATCTTCAGATTTAATATACTCCACATCAGGAGATTTATCTCTGTTTCTAGGATTCAGTGGGCATGATTGTTCATGTGAAGATTTTTCAATACTGCAAGTACATGTAACACTACTGATTATAATCTCACTATCAATACCAGAGCTAATGAGGATGCTACTATTATTACCATCAGAACTAGAAAGAAATATTTCATCATCATCATTACTATTATTTAATATTAATCCCTGATAAATTAATTTGTCATCTGTTATGCTTTCATGCACAGCTAATGAGCTACACTCAGAGCCTAAATCTTGATGGAAATCAGTTATACTTAATTTACATTTATTGTATTACTAATCTCCCCATCTCGTATTGCTTTTCTTTTATGAGATGATTTGGGTGTTTCCTTACTGTATGTGTGATATGCTTTATGCTGCTCAACCCATAATTTATGTGCAGCTTGTTCAGGTTGCCTATGCCTTTTCCTTGCTTTTCTTATCTTACACTTCACATCACACTGTTTGGCTCTTGAAAGAGATTTAAACCTAGAATCATTTAATGATTTTAATGCTTCAGCCATACCATCAAGTTTGGGTAAGCTCATTCTGTCAAATAGATCAAGTAGCCAATGGTAAGCTGGTCCTTTGTGCACATACATCCAGGACATGTTACTTTGTATAAGCCCAAGTGAAGTGGAAACATAATAGTGAAGCATCTGAAATTCTGAAGATTTAAATTTTTTGTTCTGAACTGCAGCAATTCATTATGAGACGATTCAATTACACTAGTGTGGCAACAACCTAATTCCTTGTGAATAGTTTGTTTTGATTTAGCAATAACAGTTTCACATGCAATTTCATATGCAAGACTATGGAATGGGCAATTTAAAACATTCTTAGTTATATATGGCTTGCCTTGACATGTAATGTCACTTTTCTTACATTTTCCAAAATCACATACAGTTAAATCATGAAAGAAACATTTCCCACCATCCCATTTATGCACATTTTTGGCATGGTACTTAGCTAGTGAGTGAAGTCGATCTATAAATGCTTGTTGATCACAA
>NW_003556817.1:0-1341 GCF_000090795.2 Amphimedon queenslandica
ATTGGAAGTTTCTTTACAAAACTGCTAATTGACAAATTACATGTAATTGGCCCATGAATGCTTCCCTACAACAGTATATAATGATACATTTTCATTATTAAACAATTTATTGTTAGGTACAATGTACATGTACATGGTTTATACCTCGGTGAGCAGTATCTGTGTTAGGAAAGAAGGTAACTTGTTCTTGTAATCAAACAAGACGACCAAAACCTCAGCCAATTCATCCTATTCCAAGAAGAAAAGAATTACAATGTACATTGTACATTGCATGTACATGTACATGTATATATACATGTACATGTACATGTATATATATATATATATATGTACATGTACTGCATTGTTACATGTGTAACATGTACTGTATATGTACATGTCTTACCAGATTATCGAAAGGTACGGAATTAATAAGTGCAACCATTATGGGATGTTCTCCGTCTTCTGTTTCCACGGTAACCAGTTCAAGGAGTTGATTATAACGATCGGCAAGTGCTGTGTCAGCTAAACTGTTAAACTCTGCACCCTAAAAATAAAAATAAAAATAATAATAATAAATTAATAATAATAATAAATTAATAATAATAATAAATTAATAATAATAATAATAATAGAATCAATTAGCTATTATTTAAATAATGTCAATAGCAAATTATTAATTTAATTAAATTTAATAATAACAATAAATAAATTAAATTCAAATATCATTATTATTCTTTACTTGTTTCAAAATGGATGTCAGCACTTCAATAAAACTGGTACGAGTCTTTAAATCACTGTGATACCCAAGACCTGGGAAAAAACAAAGACTTACCAATGCTCATAGCATTAATCATAGCTATTACTTATAGCGTGAGTGAGTCCACTGTCAATGTTAGCGGTGAGCATGTTGGACATGGCAAGTATTGTAGCTTCACGTAGAGCAGAGACTTGACGAGTGATAGTGGCTCTCCTTAGCTGACCTAGTTTAGAGGTCTCAACACTGTTCATTGAATGAACCAAGTTAAGGAATGTATTGAAATATCTGGAGAGAGAGAGAGAGGAGGGAGAGGGGGAGAGAGAGAGGAGGGGAGAAAAAGGAGGAGGGAGGGAAGAAAAAAAGGAAAAACAGATTGAAGTATTAAGGAACAAGCAAAAAAATTAAAAATTGCAAATTCTATACATGTATATTTTGAAATACAAATAATTGTAAATAATTGTACAAGTGTCTTACTTCAAGAAAAGTTTCTCCTTCTCTTCATAAATATCATTACCAATGTCCTTAGGCTGTAGAGGTAGGCCACATAAAACCACACCCACTGCCTTCATAGCATTAAGGTCCAACTCGCTATAAAATAATTA
>NW_003556818.1:0-1341 GCF_000090795.2 Amphimedon queenslandica
CGTCTTCACTACCACGTTTCTACCAACATAGGTCTCATTCAAGGTTGCATGACCTATCTTTGTACAAAACGTGGTCCTCAGTACCACTGGATTCTTGACATCCTTGAGCGGATGTGCCTTCCTGTTGTTCAGAATCTTCCATCTATCTTGGAGAAGCTGAATGCAGATAGATTTTTTGATATAAAAAGCAAGAAGACCAATGTTGCTAAAGCAAGGAGGAAGCTATATAAGAGAAAGCGTAAAGTCTTTGAACATCAACGCAGGCAATTGTTTGTAAAAGAGAGTGCAATGAATCACGATTATGGAAGGGATGCATCTACTGAAGAAGTAATTGCAGATGCCTCTACTGACAAATGCAAATGTGGCTCAACAGACCACAGAAGGACGTCCCACAAGAGTTGTCCACTGAGGAGAACCTGTGATACTGCTACTGGAATTGATACCTCCTGTGACATCAATGCATCCAAAAGTGATGACAATGTATCTGAATATGACGATGATTGTTATGACTTTGAATGTTCCCTAAGTGATAAAACGGTTGTTGAATCCTGTGCATGTCCCAATTTTCCATGTCACAAATGGGATTGCCCTGATAATGTAAGAAATAGGAAAAGGGCTATGGACAGCTCACTCACTCCTGGTGCCTTGTGGACACCGCCACTTAAGAAATTGGGTCTGAATTCACTGAAAGTCCCTTCTCCATTAGTTTTATCAAAAATTAAAGACCAAAGTACCCCTGCTCTTGGAAGTGTTATTGTCCCATGCAATGCATCAACTGCTGAAAAAGTAGGCTCTGCTACTGTATCCACTCCATCTTTTATCCTTGGTAAAACGTTGGAGATGTCTGTATCAAAATGCTGTTCGCCATCCAATACTCTTGTTCTACCACAAATTCCACGGCAAAGTACTCCTGTGGTGCACATTTCACACACTGTATCAACTGTTCATAAAGTAGGCTCTCACTCCACATGTACTCCAACTTCTGTGGACAACATGCCGGAGGTACATGTATCTTTAAGCAAGTGCCCTTCACCGTCGATGACCCCAGGCCCATCAAAATTGAATAAGCAAAGTTCCCATTTAGCAGTGGCTAAAACAGTGGGTTCTCCTTCTGTACATACTCCAATTTTGTTGCAGAATAAAATGTGGGATTCCTCAGTACCGCTGACCTCTGTTCCATCCAAAAGTACTCCAACATCTATCCACAAGATGCGGGAGGTACAGGTATCTTTAAGTAAGTGCCCTTCACCATCAATGACACCAAGTCCATCGAAATTAAAAGAGCAAAGTTTCCATTTAGCAGTGGCTGAAGAAGTAGGTTCTCCTTCTGTATGCACTCCA
>NW_003556819.1:0-1341 GCF_000090795.2 Amphimedon queenslandica
TGTTACATGTACACATGATGTACATGTTAGTACACACATACACATATTAAAACATATGCACACATACACACAAATACATGTATGTACATACACAATCTACACAATGTATATAAAATACAATTTATTTTAATTCCAGCATTGACACTCTATCAATTGTGAATCCATCTTTACACACACACACACAGACACATGTATATTCACACATATTTAGGTAAAGAAACAAACACAAAACGCAAAAAGACACAAACACACATTCACACTAAAAACAGACACACACACACATACTGAATACCAGCATTATTCATCAGTAGTTTTCACTGAGTATCATAATATGTACATGTACATTACAAACCTCATGAGTTACAAATTTAGTTAATCACTTTATGTTTCATTATCAAGCATCATAATATAATACTTACCAGTTCTTTCCATTTTCTTTTGTTAATGTCCAGTAACCATACATCATAGGCAGGATCTCCACCCACCACTAGTAAGTGTGGTCCTGAACTAGTGGTAATCAGTACACTGGAATGACCATATCTTCCCTCAGGCCATTGTACTGATCCTCTAGGATTAGGTACTTCTAATATATCCTGAGAAAATAATAAAATCAATATAATAAGATAATTTGGAAACTCGCAATTTGCAATCAAAAGAATCTCACAATCAAACCCCATCCTACAGTATTAACTCACCACTGATGTCTTAGTGAAACTTATCATACACAGTTTATTACTATTCCATCCATTAGAAATAGCACCTCCGAACATTACCGCAGTGTTATTAGTAACTGGTGTTAGAGTGAAGGAATCAATAGGAGGTGGTCTGTCTCCAGTAACAACAGGAGATATCCATTGATCTAATAATAATGTACAAACATTCATGTACACTTACTTACCACATACACACACATACATTATACACATTCATCATACATATGTATGTGTATATGTGTGTACATTATTATTTATACATACACATCATGCATAGACACACATCACTATCACATGATACACACACGCACACACAGATACACTCATGTATGGATACACACACCATCACACACACCACACCTGTACACATGAAGGAGAGGTCCAGGGGGTCTCCTTATTTCAAGATTACTAATCTATTCTGGTACATGTCAGTTATGATTGTTAATGAATAATTATACAAAACTCATGGAACATTGTATGTGGCTAATTTGTGACTCATGTGATACAGAACTTTATTAAAAATGATAATAAATAACATGAACCTACACACACACACACTCATGTCACATTAACTTATGTATAGATACATGTACATATACAAACATCACACACACACAGATACATGATA
>NW_003556820.1:0-1341 GCF_000090795.2 Amphimedon queenslandica
AACTGAAGGGAATGAGTTACATCATAGGAATAACTGGAGGGGAATATAATAATAATAAATAATATTAATTTTCAGAAAGTGATTTTTGCATTTTGATAGATATTTTTTTAATTAATTAAGCATGTTATTTTAAACCATTATGTGCATGCTCAATGGCACATGGTTACAAATTGTCCCACAAATCATCAAAAATGTAGCAATCCATCAAAATTTTACTCCTCAAAAAATTAATACCTACATGTAATACAGAACACTGGGAGATTTTCGTATGGTTCATACATGTATGATATTTATCACAGTTATCAATGTAATGATTATAATTATTATTGTGAACATAAAAAGACACAATAATCCAATTGAATGTACTAACAAAGACAAAACATGTACAATAAAAATCATTAATAATTATTATAAATATTATTGACCTGAAATAAAAACTAGACGATAGATCAACATTTTGAAATATTTTAATGTACCGTATAAGTGGTTTTTTTTCGAGGGTTGCAAATATCGCGAATTTCGCGGATTCCCTCGTGATTCGCGAAAATAAAATCCGCGAAAATAAAATCCGCGAAAATCAATTTAATACAGTACCCGCATGGCACACGTGGTAGAATTCGTGAAATTAAAATCTGCGAATTGGAATTTTAGCAGATTTCGCGAAATATAATTCCCTCGAAAAAAACCACTTATACGGTATTTTGATTCATCAGGATGAGCTGGTCTACCAGTAGGAGCTGACAGACAGTGCATGGCAGTGTCTTCAATCTTATACAATATATGACCACCAATATTAGCAACACTGTGGGGGAGGAGGGGTGGAGCCTGTTGCCATGGTAATGATAATAACTCACGGTTTTCGTTTGGTGATGAGAATAATGTAATAGCTTTCAAGGAATCTGATAAAACCTAAAATAATGAAATTATAATAATAGTTTCATTAAAAGGGAACTTTTAGTAATGAGGATAAAACTAAGTAATAAATAAATATATAAAATTGCTATTTTGTTATACACGTACATGTATATGTACAAGTCCATTTATAATAGGGTCATAATAATAAGTACACCCATGTGTGTGTATATATATATATATATATATATATATATATATATATATATGTATGTATGTACATGTATGTATATGTATATATTTAATTATACTGCTTGTTAAATGCTTAATTACCAACAATCCCAAAAGCTGGTGCCACTTGCTGTAGTCCTCCTTTATAACAAGTGGTGAAGTTCTGATTGGTACTCTCTAACATTGTAAGGGTCTCTTGAACCTTAACAGATAATCATACACTATCAATAAACCTTTTCTCTCTCTTCCTCTACCTCA
>NW_003556821.1:0-1341 GCF_000090795.2 Amphimedon queenslandica
TTGTTTTGTCAAAGAATTGGCTCTAAAATCACACTTAATTTTTATTACATTTTCTGATCCATATTAAGTTATATTCTTATGCCATGTAGAAAGTTTGAGCCAATTCCAGCTTCAATTTTCAAGTTAAAATTATGACCATTAAAAAAACTTCAAATTTTGGAACAATACCCTGTACTGTAGTCCATGGTTTTCCCAAGAATGAGCTCCAAAATCACCCTAAATTTTTATTACATTTTTGGTACATATTAATGTTCTTGTGCTATTTAGAAGTGTTTCTGACAGATATTTTTTGAATTCTAAATATTTTAAGACACAAATTATGTGCTAATGATATTTATTTTTGTTGTTAGTATGTTGTGAAAAAGACTCGCTACAAAAATGAAAGCATAACCAGGAGTGAACAAATCAGGTTTGTTATGTATCTTCTATCCATTAATTCTTCTGCTACTGACACCTTAATTCCTTCGTCAACTTATATTTACTCTCTCTCTTCCTCTCTTGTTCTCATTATAGACAGTGTCAGTTTTTCTTATCTACTGCTAATGATGCTACTAAGACAGCTATACTGGCAGAAATTGAAGTAATACACCATGTACATGTACTGTACTGTCATCTAGTACTCCAGCCTTTCTTTAATGCATTTTGTACTATACTCTTACATTAACTTTAAAGATATACATGTATTCTTTTGGGTTTATTGACCAATACGTACATAAGATTCAAACATACAAAAACTAGTCATTTTTGTACATTAATTATTTATTCTCTTTTATTTACATGTTATACTCATTAATACATCTATTTACACTCAATTCTTATAGAGTGCTACTGATGAAATAAAAGGATATGATGATGAAGTGAAGCAACTTAGAGACAGAGAACTATCAATGAGACAACAGGACAAGAAACTGAGGAATGAGAAGGTATGGCCTATACTTACCATGAGAATACATGTAGGAGTAATCTCTCATTATTACATGTAGCAAGCATTGAAGGACCAAGTGAATCATTACAGATCATTGATGAGGTCAATTGAACAGAAGGAGATACAGTAAGGAAGAGACATGGGCTGGATAATGGGACAATGGAATATTAATATTAGGAGAGGGAATGCTTGTAATGTATAGAATGAATGATAGTTTAATTATTGTGTTCTTAGGCTTAGAGAGTTAGAAGGGAATCCAATTGATCTTGAGCTTGAATTACAGAAATTTAAAGATGAAATTATTAGGGTAAGACCTGCATGTACATCTACATGTTATGAAGAATTGCTGCTTATTTATTGGTTCTCTTTCTCTCTTTCCCCTCTTTATTGTTCCTCCATATTTAGTTTGCTGAATC
>NW_003556822.1:0-1341 GCF_000090795.2 Amphimedon queenslandica
AAGTAGCATTCAATCCATTAGAAAGGAGGAAATAACTTAAACCTTGTACTTTAAAACCAGTTCCCATGTATCCATTGTTACCAACAATGCTTAGTTGACCATTCAAATATATTATTGTATCTCTGATATCAAAAACTGTTCCAAAATTATATGAAAAATTATTAAATCCATTAATGTGAAGCTCTTTGGCATTATCAACCTTAATCACTTCTGCCCTTGTGTTGCCAAATTTTCCTGTTTTAAAATTATTGTGAGCGGTTACATTATTAATATAAATGCATAAAACTTCACCTTGCACCCCATTATCAATAGCGTAAATACATGAACTTGCTGTATTAGCAACGCTATTGGTAAAAACAGAATTGTTGAAATAAATCATTACTTTACTACCAATAGGAGGAGAATATAAACGAATGGAAACTACATTTGATTGGATCAAGTTAAGTCTAAGCATTCTTGTATTATTAAAGATGCAACCATTGAAATGTAAGGGACTGCTGGTATCAGATACATCAGTCATTATAAGTAATGTCATGCTCGATCCCTTTTGTGCTATGTTGTCCACAAAATTAACTTGATCAAATACTGCTTTACCATGATTAGTATTGTAATTAAGAAAATATGCCGTAGTTCCAAAATTGTTTTCCAAAACTGATTTAGTGATAGAAATGTTAGCTGTATATTGTGTTTGAGTATAAAGTGTGGTTATACCAGCTGCTCCTAAAATTGGAATTTTACCCTGTAGAATCTGAGCATTTTTCAAAATTGTATTTTCATCTACATCACCAAAATTGTCAGCTATCAAAGAATTCTTCACAGCTACTGTGTGTAATAGATCATTATTAGAGCAAATATTTTTATTAATGAAATACACTAGGATACCACTTCCAAAATGCATAGAAGCACCCATTATTGAATTTGTAGCAATTAAACCATTCATTGTTGCATTCACTGGGTTGATGGCTAGTAAAGCAAAACCATAGTAAGACGTAATATTAACATTTTCAATTAATAGAATATTAATGTGTGGAAATAGTAACACAGCTGATTGATATTGAGTGAAATGAAATGAATAATCAGTAGAATTAATGACATCAATGATCTGACTATTCTTTAAAAACCCACCACAACCTCTAAATACTAACCTTTGTAGAGTCAGGTTGTGTACATTAATGAAGGAAAATCCAGTGGTTGGCCAATGTAAGTGGTTACCAGTTTGATTGCAGTTGATGGTAGCTGGTCCTGATGAATTACTGGTTATATTCAGTGAGTAGGTAGTATTGATCATACAGAATGATACATTACCACTAATGTAATGAGTGATGTTAGTATATAATACTA
>NW_003556823.1:0-1340 GCF_000090795.2 Amphimedon queenslandica
CACAAACAATAATTTTCTTTATTATTATTATCACTGTTATAACATTTATGAGAGATAGCATTGAATAGACATGCCGAAGGAATATCAAGTATCCTGATGACAAGCGAAACTAATACTAGTCTTGACACAAGTCCTTGTTCAAGAATCTGTGAGCTAAATGTGTCTGCTGGCTGTAGTCAAGTTCATCATCATTGCATATCATAAGTCATAACATTAATTAATTGTTTGTTTTTTAAAATAAAATAAAATAACACACTTGATAAAACAGCAACATGTAAAATCAATACCTTCTTTTAGCTGGAAACCACCACTAAAGTATTGCAGTAAGTTGATTCCAAGCATAGCTTGGTAAAAAATAACTTGCTTCTTCCAGAGCTGCAGATCTGAGCATGCGCGACCACACCCAAATTTTGGAGCACATGGCAAGCTTCTTTAATTAACAAAATGGCGGCATGCAGCTAAGATGGTTCGATCCAGCAGTCACAGTATCACTTTTTCCTTACTTGAAGAATGATCTGATGGGACATGGACCTGCGCATAGACTGTTGGAGTAGATTGGTGTAAGAATTATCCTTGTAGCACCAACCAATACTGAGATACACACCGACAACTGGATTGACAGGACTTGATGAAGATGATGATGATGATGATGATGATGATGATGAAGATGAAAAAAGGTGGCTGAACAAAACGGCCGGTTCGCCGATTTTTGACTTTTCGCTTAGACAAGGTCTAGAGCCACGCTAGTGGTACCATTGGATTCCTCAAGTCAAGATGAGGTCCTCTCAGAAGTCTGGTAAGCATAGGAGCTCGTTTTCCCGGTATAGCAGAGCTGCAAAAGTCGTGGCAGCCATTTTGTTTGGGGGTGAATCCTACTTAGTAACGCTACCGCGTTACTAATAGTACAGGGACTTTGACCCAATTTTGGAGCAAATTTAAAAATTCGTAAAAAAATTAATTTTAATCGGAATCAGCTCAAACTTTTTACACCACATAAAAACATGTATATGCATCAGAAAAAATTATAAAAATGGGAAATTTTCTCTTTTTCATTTTTGATGGAATTTGGTTCAAGACCCTTACCCTAACCTAACCTATTCATTTTATTTATTATTTTTCTCTCACTTATTTCCGTTATTATATCTCTTTTTTTTAACCTACTATTTATCCCTGTGTTATATCTATTTTATTTTTTTTTAAATGTTTATTTAAGGGCTCAGTTCCCTCCTACACTGTACTATAGTACAGGGGCTTTAACCTGATTTTGGAGCAACTTTAAAAATTCATAAAAATTATTAGTATTATGTAATTTCCACTATTCCTATTACTATTGCCCTTCT
>NW_003556824.1:0-1340 GCF_000090795.2 Amphimedon queenslandica
GGGGATCTATAAAATAAAAAGAGTTGTTTTTATTATAAATAAGATGCGGTTACCTACTTGTTTTGAGATGTACCATAAAAATGTTTGTTACACCGGTATAAAAATCAATTTCTCTATCTGAACCAAATATTCTGATATTTGACTCACTAATGGAGTCTGCTCTTATTACTCCAACTGTTTCTGTGCTGCTAGTGGTTGCTCTGTATAATCGAACAACACTTGAATCATCTTCAGGTTGATACACTCCTAGTCTGTAATTATCATAATTACTGCCACTGACACTAAAAGGAGTAGGAAGAATGTAACGATATAATCCATTAGTAGTAACATTATCAGGAGACAGTACAATAGGAATAGTGATAGAGCTCTGGTAGGAAGAACTACCATCAAATTGCCATATGTCAACGCTAGGATACTTATTCCTATTTCCATATTC
Organism: Amphimedon queenslandica; assembly: GCF_000090795.2. Taxonomy (NCBI): domain Eukaryota; kingdom Metazoa; phylum Porifera; class Demospongiae; order Haplosclerida; family Niphatidae; genus Amphimedon; species Amphimedon queenslandica. Next base: position 437 of record NW_003556824.1, read on the forward strand.
TGATCTGATATCAACTCCAAAAAGAACTTCTGTTACAGCAGCAGTACTGCAATTGAATGAATTGCCACCACCAATGATCCATCTTCTGGCAAAGTTGCTGTTAGCAAAAGGATTGACAGTTGACGGAGTAGCAGGAGCTGATTTAGCTACTAGTAGACTCAAGTCCATGAAACTTTCAGTACATACTCCTCCTCCTCCTCCTGTTGCTGCTTCATTAAGCAATAATATCATAAGGACAGCCAGTGAAAGAGCATGAAGAGAGAGCGAATGAGCCATTGCTTGAGTCAGTACTATAATTAATTACTAAAATTAGATCTAAACCACACCTATAATTAACACCTCATAATAAATAGAGTCTATGCACGTGATATCACGTGTCTAATGACGAATGCATACTGTATGGTGAGTGATTTTGGAGGACTTCACTTCAGGGGCTTAAATTTAATTGCAATCGGTCATTTGGCCTGCCATTTTTGTATGAGACATTTTTTATATAGATTTTTAACAATAAAAGGTATTAGGGTGATAAATAATAATAATAATACGAAGTAGTGATGACCTGTTTTCAATATACAAGAGAGAAAGAGTGAGTTTCAAAGAGGAGTGAATGGTTCCATTGGTTGAATAAAATCAATTTTGAGATCTATGCATGCTCACTGTGAGTTATTTTCAGGGAGGGGTGTCTCCAGCATCAGGAGTTGTGGGTGCATGAGTGCAGGCTGCTGCACTGCTCTATCATAATAATGGGTACATTTGCTATTATTATTATCAACAGATTGACTCAGTCAGTTGGTGCATTTTATTCAATTATGGGTGCCAATGCACTCACATGCACCCCCCTATCAACACCCCTGGTTACTTTGTATATACATTTGTAAGTGTGTAATATTTCATATGCACGGAC
>NW_003556825.1:0-1340 GCF_000090795.2 Amphimedon queenslandica
AATTGTGTTCAAATAAGAGCCATCAATTATTGTCCTTGATTCAATAGATGAATTGAAACTGAGAATCAACATTGCTCCAGCAGAATTTTCATTGTTGAAAGTGAAAGAGTTATTTAGAATTCGGACAATAGCAGGAGAAGTATCATCACTTTGTGTGAATAGTATTGTAAGAGCTGCAGCATTGGCAACAGGCATTTTGGATAGTTTATGATGCTTTATTGCAGCACAATAATGATGAACATAATGATTCTGTCTTCTGATTATATTTCTGTGAAAAGTGGAATTAGAAACATTTACTTGATACTGAGTTTGAGCATTTATGGTTCCTTTTGCAATATGATTAAAGAAAAGAAATAACAATCCCCTACCAATACCAAATTCAGTTTGTTGCGAGTAACTGACCTTCAGATAATCAAACACAGCATAAGGAAGATTAACAGCTACTATGGCAAAACCACTGTACTTCATGATAGTAACATTGCTAACAGTAATCCTAGCAATATCAGTGAATACTAGTACAGCAGCATGAAGTTCAGTAAAACGAATGGAAGAAGTTGTAGAATTAATGATGCTGATGTCACCATCTAATGTAGTGAGATTAGTACCACAGTTAGTAAAATGAAGTCCTCTCATTGTTAGTGATCCATTGGTGCCATAGAATGCGAATCCTCTTGTCCAGTACTTGTCACTAGATGTACAACTAATGACAGCAAACGAATCATTGGAGTCACTTGTAATAGTGAGAGAATAGTGATTCATATTAACTGGACAGAAAACACCATTAGACGTGATCTGGTGAGTAATGCTGGAGTCAAGGTGAAGAGAAAGATTGCCTGTTAATATTTTAGCCTCATTACATAAAATTCCTTCCAGTTGATGGCTAGTGTTAACAAAGACAGCAGCAGGAACCAAAGGCAAAGCAAAAAAGAAGAGCATGAACAGATACATGTTTGTAGGTAGCATTTCAAAAAGATTGAACCAATTTGAAGTGAGAGCCACTGCTTATACAGTAACAGAAAAACTGAAAGTAAAATTAACTGGTGAGACAATAGTTTTGGAAAACCATTTCACTGTTAATAAATCAATGGGTCCAAATTCACTATCTAGCACATGCAATTGTGAATAGAGTGTTTCAATATCACCAATTAAGGAAAACATGTTAGCTGTCAAGAACAAAACCCTTATTGTTCAGCATTTATGTACAATATGCATGTACTTTTTGCTAAAAATCATTAAAATTAAGTTTTTAACAGTTGGCTAAGAATGTGCTCCCTGTGACTGAAAGGGCTGTATAAAGTAATGAGAACATGGAAAAAGAAGCAATTCATCACTCCTTATTA
>NW_003556826.1:0-1340 GCF_000090795.2 Amphimedon queenslandica
ACTGTGGTTCTGTATCAGTTATATTAACTGATGTGGTATCATAAGCTACTGATATAGTTCTTGTATTAGTTTGTCTTAATGTACTGCTAGTGCTACCATCATCAGGAGTTAATCTGATACTGTATACAAAGAATCCTTTAGCTTCTTCTAGTGTCACTGGATCCCATGATAACACTATTGTATCTCCTATTCTCATTGCTTGTGCATTAAAAAGTGATACTGTAACACTACCTACAAATGCATAAAATTAATGAATACAAGTATATGTAATGTCTCACTTTCAGCTTTAGTGAAGACAATAGCAATATAATCAGTACATCTACATTAATAACTTACTTTCAACAGTAACAGGAAGGGTAGTATCAGTAGGTTGACTTGATGCTACTAATGAGTTACCAGAATTGATGATCATTTGACAGGTATATGTTCCTCCATCATTATTAAGACCAGTATCAATAGGTTGAAACAATAGCATGCTTACAAGACTGTTACCAGTTGGAGGTATCACTTGACGTCTTGCTTCATTAGTTGGTATTACATTACCACTAGGATCAGTCCATGCTACACTAGCAGTTACTGGTGTATCCACTATTGTAGTGTTTACTGTAGCTGTACAGGTTAGTAAGTAACTTGTACTCTCATATATTGGACCAGTTGGAGGATCAGCAACTATTGATACACTGGGAGGAAATACTGTAAAAGAGAAATATTGCTTTAGAAAATATTAATAACTAATACTAACTTTGAACAGTTAAATCTCTGTTAGTACGATCTACAGTACCAAATACTTGAAATGTTGCTTGACAGTAATATCGTCTAGCATCAGTTGTCTTCACTGGATCAAGTCTAAGTACACTGGTGAATATATTTCCATTTCTAACAACAGGTACTAGTCTAGCATCATTGTTTTCACTAGTCACATCTTGAAATGCTTGTAAATCATAAGTCCATCTGACACTAGTAAGATTCTCAACAAAATTAGGAGGTACAACTATAACACAAGATAAATTGAATACATCACCAGCAACAGGAACAGAAGGAATATTGATACTTATATCAACATGATTAATGTCAAACCCTATCAAAATAAAATATAACAAAAAAGTATTAGTATATTTATTTACTTGATACAGTTAATGTTACTGTTAGCTATATCATTCCCTGCTATTATAAAAGAAGTATTAGGAGTCACACTAACTGACAATTATAACTAGCACCATTATCACTTCATCTCTTAACTATTATACGTACACACCAGTGTACTGATTATTAGTCATAACTGGAGGACTGATAGTAAAATCACTTCCATTGGTCAGTACAGTGTTATTCTCCTCCAACTC
>NW_003556827.1:0-1340 GCF_000090795.2 Amphimedon queenslandica
TAATTCATTCTGCTTTATACTAGTCAGTGCTTTAATGACATCTCTCCATGTTGCTTCAGGATTGACTGACAACCATTTTGTGTATAATGCTAACTTTCTGTCTTCAATTGTTACATTTTCTTTTTCAAATTTTAAAACATCATGTCTTGAAATTCCAACTAAACATAAACCAAATGGTTTCCATTCAACAAGTGGTTCAAGCCATTGAATTAATAATGAAATATCAGGTCGATCATCAATCATAGGACCAGGATTGAGTTCAACATCTCCTGATAAGAGGAGGAGGAGAAGTAAAACCAAATAGTAGATCAGGTCAGAGCTACTCCCAATAGTAGCTATAAACAAGACTAATGACTGGAGGCAGTGGATCATAACAGTAACAGTAATTATACCTATTGTAAATACACTGTATGATAATATTATATACTGTTAGTTTGTTTACCAGTTGGAGGAATAAAATTGAGCTTCATATATCGTAATAAACATAAAAGAAGAGAAACAATAAGAGACAGAGCTGCTGGCAGTTTAGATGACTTCTCTCCTGATGTAGTACTGCCTGACTTGCTGTCTACTGCAGCTTTGAATGAGTGAGAGTGACGGCCATTAGCTGGTCTACTGGAGGCAGCTTGACAGTAGTTCCACAGTCCAATACTTGCTCTCCATTGAGAAACATCAATCATCTTGTTTGTAAAGGCAAAGGGCAGCACTAAAACTTTTAAACTTTTCCCTTCTGGACAGCTGCTGAGCTGCATACAGTGTGATGCATGTGACATGTGGGTGTTGGGGATTTTCCCTGTTGAGCATTATGATTGGCGAGATGATTGGAGTCAGCTCAAACTTGAGGAAAAATTATAAAAATGAAGAATTCTCTACTTTTTATTTTTTGGTAAAATTTGTCCGGTGCCCCTGTACTATAGTAGAGGTAGTTAGGTCCAGTTTCCCAGTAGTATTGGTCTGTTTCATTCATTACAGGTTAATAAAGGATCATGTGAGGAATAAAGAGTTCAGTCACATAAAGGACATCATATCATATCTTAAAGATGACTACACTTTATCCTCCAACCCTAACTCAAGGAAAGGAGGTTTAGTAGGACTGGCCGCCACAGCAATAGCACTGGGGAGGGTACGTGGTCACCATGACAACCATTGTCACACCTCTCGTACATGTACATGTAACGTAATTGATAAACTTTTTGATGATTGACACGTTTCAATTTGACCAATTTGTGGAGCATGTGATGGTTTAAAATTCAAATTCAAATGCTCAAATTTGCTAAAATCTTCTTCCTCTAAAATACCAGCAACACTACATAAGGAAGATCATTATTTACTTTCTTTCT
>NW_003556828.1:0-1340 GCF_000090795.2 Amphimedon queenslandica
TTAATAATAAAAATGAATTTTTGGTATTATCAGAGCATAATACTGGGAATAATGGGCCAAAAAGGAGAGAATAATGGGATTGAGGAAGAGAATTGAAGAATAGAATTATAGGGTTGAAAAAAAGAATAATGTGCATGTCCCTAATCAAGGGCGCGGGGTGTATATCAAGGTAGTCTCGCATAGCCAGACCACACCCTCCGTGCCTACGGGTGGGTCTGGTAAATTGACCATACTCCGCCCGTTCTGGTTCACCCAAAAAAGGGTGAACCAATTTTTTTGCTCTACTTCACCCAGAAACGGGTGAATTGATACAGTAACTCTTGACTCTTCTCTTTTACTGCCTTCTTCTTAAGTGACAAAAAGCTAGAGGAACAGCTGTGACAAATTATACATCTTCTCCCTCTCACAGCCCGCTTGATCTATGCCAATTAAAGGGCTACCAAAGCTCTCTTTCGAAAGATCACCATCTCTATTAAGTAAAGAAGCCTTTTGCCTTTTAGGTCCTGCTCTTGAGCTCCCTGCCAGAAAGAAGCAAGTATTCACTTGATGCATCCACTTCACCCATTTTTGGGTGAAACAGAATGGGCAGAGTGTGGTCAATTTGCCAGACCCTCCCGTAGGCACGGAGGGAGGGGTTGGCTACGTGAGACTAATATCAAGGTGGGGGTGTATACCATGCAGTTAGTAAATTTCGTGGGGTATTAATTTTCGTTAATTTTGTAGTTCATTTTATCCACAAAATTTTATCCCCTACCACCCACACATAAAAACTAATTAACGGGCCATGCAGAGCTCTGAATACTATTTTCAAGCCAGTGGAGGGGCCAGAGTCTTTGTTTATTACTCCATATTCCACCATAAGCCACACAACCGATTTAAACTAACTGTGAAATAATGATTGTGCATACTAGCATGTATATGTATATAGCTGTAGACTCATTGCACGTTATGTCACACAATACTTTAATCATCTTGGAGGACAAATGGAGGCTGAATCCCCATTGTTTTTGAGGATGAAAACTGAGGCTGCAGCAAGCAATTTTTTAAGGGAAATGACCTGTAATCATGGTTGTTACTTGTCCCTCTAAAGCAAGAAGTGAGCATTGGAAGAGTATAGACGTGATAGTTATCAAGAATGTGGACTGAAGTGAAAAGAGAGCTGAAAGAGGCAGTATAATATTACTCATTTTTACTCAAATAAAATTTAGTTTATTAACATATCGAATGTGTTGTAATCATTATTTTGTGCTGCAGTCTTGAAGTAACAGCTCCTCTAGTGCAGCTCCTTCAGTTGCTAGGTTGAGCAGCCTGGCTATCATCACTGACCATGCCATGGATGA
>NW_003556829.1:0-1339 GCF_000090795.2 Amphimedon queenslandica
GATATGAGGAGAGTGATAGCGACATAAATTTAAGGGATCCAGACTTAGAAGTGAAGCTACTTAGAGAAAATGTTAACAAGATAGCTGAGTTCCAAAAAGAAATCGGCAATCATAATGACCATGCTTGTTGTAGCTGTAGAAAATTAATGAGACGTAGCAATCCGGCCAAAGTTTTTGATAAGGAGAAAAAGACTGAGGTTTGGAGACAATTGGAAGCCTTCCTCACTGATTACGATCCAAGTTTTAGCAGCAAACAGCTTTTAATGTGTAAAAATTGCAAGCCTACAATAAAAAACAATAGAATTCCTAACAGATGTGTATTAAATGGTTTGCAAAGTGTGCCTTTGCCAGACAAGCTTAAAGGCCTATTTGCCTTTAGTACACAGTTAATTCAACTAGCAAAATGCTTCCAAACTGTCATTAGACTGGGAACTTACACCGCTAAAATCCCAATATACAACTGTTTAAAAGTATGCAAAAGGATAGTGTTTTATCTGCCATTGCCAGTTGAAAAAACAATGAAAACTTTAAGTAAAGCAGAAGACTTTAGACTGAAAAATCTGCCAAATCCCAAATTGCTTGTCATTTTAAACAGTGAAGCTACAAAAACTATTAAAATCTGGCGCACTTTAGTGGATGTTGACAAAGTACAAGCTGCTTATGAGAAACTGAAAGACATCAACTGGCTTCATGGAAATCTTGATGAATCTTTTGACGATGTAGCAAAAAAAGTCGTCGAAACAGCCAACACTTCTACCAGTACTATGGTGGAGGAAGCAACCGATGAGGACATTTTAGGCCTTCAGTCTTACACGATTCAGAACATTAATTCGAATTTAAACAAAGGGAGCAACATACAAGATGACGCAAGTCAGGTAAGACCCACTCGATAACAGACAGATGCACTTGGATGTCATGTGCTTTCCAACTCCTTTTCCAACTGGGAGGTTGGGAGAATATCATCCCAGGCCAGTGAATCTAAATTTAGCTGAATACATAAAGTCTCAAATTTTGAGCGAAGACTCTCAATATCGATTGTGCCAGTCTTCAAACTGCTCAATACAGTGAAAGGTCGCTCCATGACTGCTGCACAGTTTGTAGACCTAGTCAAAACAAATGGAGAACTTCTTAAAAAGAGGCTCTGTACCATGATGAACACTGTTCGTGGCTCAAACCAATACTGGTACCTGAGAAGAAGTGAAGTGAAACGCATGATAGCAGTTTGGGTCTCCCACATTCTTTCTCACTTTTAGCTGTGCAGAATATACCTCTGAAGACATAAGAGAATATTTGCATAAAGCATTTAAGATCCAATATCTGTTTTGAGACAATTTTCTCT
>NW_003556830.1:0-1339 GCF_000090795.2 Amphimedon queenslandica
ACTCGTAAAAAAAAGAAGCTGCAGGTCTGATCTTCTATAATCTGACTAACCTATCCGAGCTCTATCTATCTATGTAAAAAGTTTTTACTTTGCATTTTCCAGCTTCGTGTAAAAGCCGCCGATAATTCAGTCATGGTGCCCGAACATCGGTGGCTTACTCTAGTTATTAAAATCAGGTGGATCTGGGTGGCAATGCCCTAAAATAAATTTTAGAGCAATGTAAACTCTCTTTTACTTATATAAAGTGTTAAGCAGCTGCATATTTTTTAGTGCATTTTCAGTGCAGTGGAATATACGGAATTGTCACCTTTGCTTTCCTTTGTAACATGTCGGTTTACTATTGGTGTTGCAGTATTGTCAGATGTGCCAGTTTCTGTTTGCTTTGTCTGTTCTGTTGCTGCACTTTTGTAACCAACAATTTTTTTTGATAAGACAATTTGGGATTTTGTGTCTTTATCTGTGATGTGGTTAGGGAAGGTCATGCCCAGTGGCACACCTTCCCACCATTACCAGTTGGCAGAGGCAGGGGCATCCTTTACTATTGGCATAGATAATTTGACAGCTAAAGAGAGGCAAGTCTGATAGGAATTCGCATTGGAGTCCAAAATTATATGGCATATGCCCAAGCAGATCATGGCCCGTGCCAGGCCATCGGCTAGATGATAGGGGCTGATCTAAGGCCAAAATGCCATGCCACACCATGAGATGGTGAGGAGGTGAGAGTCTGCCGAGTGGACAAGAACCTTCCTATATGCCGCTATCAGATCCAGCTTTGCCATAAACCAGCCCATAGGGATCAGCTCTGCTGCATTTCTCACTGATGTATAATGAAAGGAGGAATGAGCCACGCTGATTTTGGCGTTGACACTGGCCCCTTCTGGGCCGAGAGATTGACAATCAGTGTAAACTTCCCAGGGCAGTTTTTTCTTAAGATGAATCCAATTAGACTCATATTGTTACCCTCTGCTGAGAATAATACAAGGGTGCCTTCTCTGACCTCTTCCAGAATGTACCTGTCAACGGCCGATGCCAATGAAAAGGCAGATTGACTATTAGAGCTGACTGACTTTAGGACTGTGGAGGGTTGAACCCCTATCCTGGAACCATGAGTGATTTCCTCCTTATGTAACTGGCCCAGATCTTGTCTGGCAGCAAGGTAAGGTATGGCTCCCACTCATGCAATGGCAGAAAGCCAGGGACTCGTGGGGGATGGTCCATTGAGAGCACTTGGGCAAATGCTGCCTGAGGTTATTAATGAATTGGTAGTGGTAGTTAGTGTTAGTTAGTGGTGGTTGTTAATGAATCGATGCAGTCCTCCACTAAGTTGGCTGCAACTAGG
>NW_003556831.1:0-1339 GCF_000090795.2 Amphimedon queenslandica
CCTTCTTTTTGCAGTTTTTTCTCTTTTTATGTTTTTTCCCCTGTTAAATAGTAAAAACCTGGGCTTTTAATTGGGTAAATATGGTGCCTCCACATAATTATTGTTTATTGATACTCCAATCCATATTATATTATAGACGTACCCACTACTCATAAACAACTGGAGGAACTACAAAAGAAGTTAAAGGAAGAGATGCAAACACCCTCCAGTTTAATGAAACAGAAAGAAGTTGCTCTAAGAGAGAAAGAGAAATTACAAATAAAGATTGATGATCTTCAACAAGAACTAGAACTACTGCAGCAAGTCAAAGATCACAAGGAAGTATCAATTCAGTGTGACTACACTATCACTGAATCAGGTATAGTTGGTTTCAGTTGAGAAGAAACGGAAGTAAATCAATATTTTCGTCATTAAAACGTCACGTGTAGCCCCGCCCGAACATGGCTGCAATCTGCATGCAAGCTCTGTCATTCTTCGAGCGTTTCTTCTCTTTTAACTTACTTTACTATCTATTGTACCTCTACAGTGGTTGCTGCCACCTCAATCTATTCTTTTCTTGTTTTTGGTGCCTGTTTTTAGCTAGTATAGAGCTCGGAATACGGGTGAATCAACGAGTGTACTGGCAATGAAGAACAACTAAGATTGAGAAGGCTGTGGAGTGATATAGCAAGAGTTATCCTCAAGAGAAAGCTCCTAGTTGAATATTAGTAGGTGTAGAGAGCTTGATATGTTTTGTTTTGTTTTTAAAATAAAAAACATTATTTTTTGACTAAATGTAATGAGATGCAAATTATATTCATCGGAGTGACGCAAACGATTCGTCATGGCGGCTCCTTTCATCTCAAGCGGAAGAACCCGTTTAGAACCTTCCAGAGTACCTAGAAACTCAAAAATTGGTAAGGATTTTCGGAAGAACCCGTTATGCAGCTATACCAAATTTCAATTTGCTAGCATTAGTGACAAAAAAGTTATAAGGGGTGGTGGTGGTTTCTTCTCAACTGAAACCGACTATAAGTGTGTATATGTGTGTACATGTACATGTTTATGTAGCTTGTGGGGTTTCAATGTTTTCAATATACACATTATTTTATACTATCGTATAGGGGTTTTATTTTGTTGGTATAAAATTTCGCGAATCCTACCTAGATCTGCAGCCATTTTTCCTAGTGTGCCACACCTCTTTTGTGAAATTTAATTTCGCGAATTTAATCATGTAACGCAAAATTCGCAAAATTTATTTCCAGTGAAATATAACCCCTATATGGTAATCATTTATACTATTTTTTATAGAGTTACAGAGTGAAATTCAAAATTTTAAAAATGAAAGTGAAAGTATGTA
>NW_003556832.1:0-1339 GCF_000090795.2 Amphimedon queenslandica
TTATTAGTCTCACATAGCCAGTCCCTCCCTCTACAAAGCAAGGGTCTGGTCTATTACCATACATTACCTCATTCATCTTTCAACCTTACTTCTGGTGGAACTAAGTACACTAAACATTGAATAACCTCATGTGTATATTATGAAGATTGAAACCTCCTTTTTGGGCTAGGATTAGTTATACTAAGCATAATTGAATTTTCTGGAATTTAATTATTTACTAATTGTGTTAGATGATGCATGAAATCCAGTAAATTAGGAATACCAGTAAACATTAGTCCAGTGTATTGTAGATAGTATAATGTGTTATCATAACAATGTCAGTAATGGGACCCTCATCTAGTAGTGTAGTAGCTTGTATCTCTTCCACTGGGTATTTATGTAATATTGTCACTAGGTGTTCCTCCTCCTACTACCCTAGTCCTAGTCCTACTTATGTGTCCAGTCATAGATACTCAATGATTCAATGTATACTAATACACCAGACACACTCTTTGTAGAGGGAGGGACACTCTCTTTCCTTATAAGGATATACATGTACATGTACTGTATTGCAGGATTTATTGGTGAGGGATTAAATTTGTCAAGTCCTTAAATTACAAGAATACTCCAAATTGAAACTCACAAATTATTGTCAATTATTAGCTGCCACGTGTTAGGAGTTAATGAAGTTACCAAAATTTATTTGGCCAACCTATCAATTTAGACAATTTCACTAAAATTTCTCAGCGTCAATAAATACTCTCATATGTTATACAAGTACATGTAAATGAATGGCTCAGTTGTTTGTGTATTTTTCCATTAAAAGTTGTTTTTATATGTACATGTATTGTTTATGTGTTGTTTATGGTCGGTTATTGTCACTGGTTACATATTCTGTGAATTTTGTGTTTGAATGAGATTATGTGATAATAAGACATACAGTAGGAGTGATTAATATTACTATTATAATAAATGTTAATAATACACTCATTCACTTGTTAATACTGTAGGACCAACAATTATGGGATGCAGCTCAAGATGGAAATATAGAAGGAATGAGCACTGCCCTCTCTAATGGGGCAGACATTAATTGGAAGAACCCTACTTGGGTAAGTGTATGATGTAGTGACTATTGTATTAGTATGACTTGTATAATGTAAAAGTACCTGCAGTTTAGTTATAAATCAGTTTATTATATTAATATTGTGTAATTACCGTATTTCCTCATGGAAGCACCTAGGCATTTATTCTTATAGAGACCCGTTTGCTAGGTGTTTAAATGAAGTAGGTGTTTATATGAGGTTAGACATTTAAATTCATTGCCGAGGAGTCTTCTTCTATGAGCTTCCTTCTCGGCTAC
>NW_003556833.1:0-1339 GCF_000090795.2 Amphimedon queenslandica
CCATTATTATTATTATTATTATCATTATTATTATTGTTATTGTTATTATTATTATGAGAGTGAGAAGGAATATTATTATTATTATCATTATTATTATTATTATTTATTATTATTATTATTATTATTTTTATTGTTATTATTATTAAGAGAGTGAGAAAAGTCTTCAGCATCTTGTGAAACAGTTCAGAGGAATAGGACTGAGTATGAATACAGGGGAAAGAAAGTATTGTACAAAAAATATCTATAACAATAAGTTATTTCTTATCTTTTAAAAATAGATATCTAAGAAGCTCTTCTTGTTCGTATACAGTATCAGAAATGGTACTCACAAGAACTTGAGGAGGCATTTCCTTCAAATTGGAATAAAACCTAGGTAAAAATAATAAGAATAATCCAAAGAAGAGTAATTAAAATTTTTAATGAAGGGTTCATGGGAACACTGGTCGCATTCCTTGTCATGCTGTTTCTGTGGAAGGCATTAAAGATGTGGTAGCATTTTTGGAGAACTATGTTGAAGACTACGCCATTTTACTACCTGGGAGGATACCTGGAGTGAGGGATTATGGGAAGGCCAAGCTATTGCTGTCCAGTGTGTCCCGACGCATGGTTTACCAACAGTATGCTGATGCTGGTAGGGAACATACTCTCTGTGAAAGTTCCTTTAAAAGAATATGGAGAAAGTATATTCCCCACATGTACAGCATCAAGCCAATGACGAACTTATGCTGGACGTGCAAAAAGAACAGCACTGCAATTTTAAGGAATGCTGGGTGTGAGATTGAGCATCAGTCCGAGGTAGATTTATTATTATTAACAATGTAATTATTCTTGCCTGTAAAATGCTATCCCTTAGTGAGTAACTTTGTCTTTAGTTAACTTGTTAATTTCATATTACTTTCAAGAATAATGATACTACATGAACATACAGTACTATTCCTTCATGTGTTAGTAGTATCTAATGGTATTTAAAACATGTTAATGTGTATTGTGTTCTTATTATTAGTATAACTTACCTTAATCTCTTTTTGTTGTTAGAAGAAAAGGAGACATCATAGGGGTAAATGGAAGCATTGACGAGGTGGCGGGAGAGGAGCAGGAAGAGGAGGTGGCCAAGGAGGAGGAGATGGACAAAAAAGAGGGGCAGCTGGCCAAGGAAGAGGGGGAGGTGGCCAAGGAAGCGGGGGAGGTGGCCAAGGAAGAGAGGGAGGTGGCCAAGGAAGAGGCCAAAGAGGAAGAGGAGGCCCTGCTACAACAGTAAGAGAAAGAAACATCATTAAACATAACAATAACAACAAATTTTTCATAGGATTCATCCACAAGTGCAAAGACAATAAACTAT
>NW_003556834.1:0-1339 GCF_000090795.2 Amphimedon queenslandica
TCTGCAAGTGCTTGTCAACCTCTGCCATTAGCCACTGAACATGCTGGTCAATGAACGATTCTCCTGGCTCTTGCTTGCTTAACTCAAACTTAGCTTCAGTAATTGAAGGATACTGACGTGCAAGAGAGCAAATGATCGAATAAATTGCACCATAGCGATTAGTGGCAAAGGACCATGCATACTTGTCATGTGGTAAACCACCAAGCACGCACAACTCATAGATTGAGAGGCACTGGTCATTCTTCTTTCTTTTCATGTAGTCATCAAAGCTCCATAATGACTCTTTTTTTAACTTTATAAATTTTTTAAGCATCCCCTCTATTGCTGTCGTCTTTCCTGAGCAAGGTAGACCCATGACTGCCAGTAAGCATGCAGTCACTGGAATTTTCTTGTGAAGGATAACACCCCAAAATTGTTCTCGGGTGATAACTAAAAAATTGAGAACAAGAGATAAAATTTTATATTGTTATGACAATTCATAAATTATATTCATTTACTAACAATAACAACACTGTCAACAGCCAGCCCACCCACAAAACTATTATAATAAATATAATTAATCAATTTAGAAGTTCAATTGCATGCCTCACAGAACTTTTAATTAAGTGCTCTCTTTGAAATAAGTAAGTAAATGATGGTTTCAGCTCAAAACTAGTTCTGGCTTCACTAACCTCTTACATCAGTATCATATATACACTCATATGACATGACAATATCCTCGACACAATGCCAGACTTGACTTTTCCTGAGATAACTGTAATTTTCAAAGCCACATATACTGCTGTATTCATCTTTCGTAGGTTCAAATTCAGAACCATCGTGGGGAATTTGTTGATATAGAGCCGCTTCCTGCTCAGTCTCTTTAGCTTCTGTGTAATCGCCGTATTCATTTTCTTCATTCAGTTCCTCATCCGCAGGTTCAACCATAGGAACTTTAAAATCAACCTACATAATTATAATATGTACATTGAAGCGATGTGTCCAACCAACGTACCCTATCGGTATTCTGCGTAAATTTGTGAGAAATTTGCTCTTCTAGAGGCTCGGAGTTCTCAGCATGAACAGGAGTCACTAATCTCACAGGATTACGGCTTTCCATCTTTAGTAAGTTGAGTTTACTGTCGCGCAGCTATCCGGCGAGGTAGCGCATAGGTGTTTGTATTATCTATGGGTAGCGAGTACAAAATCCACGCCCAACCCCCAACTGGGGGTTACAAAACAAAAGTTGATCACAGAAAATGAATAAAGCAGCCTAAAATTATGAATACTGTATATACAGTATTTTTGATAGAATCAATAAATTAAAAGAATTTAAAATTAAACCGTTTAGAAATCATAT
>NW_003556835.1:0-1339 GCF_000090795.2 Amphimedon queenslandica
TATGATGAACAATATGATTACTACAAGTCATTCTTTAGTTATTGTTCATACCAGTTGTCATATTTCGTCACTTTTGTTAGTCTTCCTTCTTTCTGAAGCTTGTGTAAAAGTTTCTGATTTTCATCTCTCGAGCCGTCACAAACATGAATACTGTCTGGTTGACACAGTTCCACATTATCCTTTACAAACTGCTTAACGCCTTCCCCGAGTGATTGTAACTGTGGAGAAGTGAAAACCGACGACAACAACCGGCAATTTCTAAAAGTTAAGGGGGACCTACAAGAAGCTATTGGTATAAACTTATACAATCCGAAATTTACCTCAAAGCCGGCAAAATATGTCTATAGTACAACATATTTCGACGGTTTCATCCAGCAACCTTTCCTTTCTTTACAATGAAGTTGAATGAGGACTTGAGGTCAGGTCAAAATTCACAAGTCACGAGAGGGAGGCGTTTTGAGGGCGTTACTATCACGTGATCACGTGACTAAAGGTTATGTTAACGCCCCCACAACTCATTGCTTGTAGTTAGTGGTGGGCGATACTGGCCAAAATGGATTCGATACGATACCGATCGATATCAGTTCATATCGAGAGTATCGATACAGTTTTGATACGATATTTAGACCACACCTATGGAGTCACACCCCTTATTATTGACTGTTTTTCATCGATGTTTTCATGCACGTGTATCCACGTGTGTGTATTATACGTCATTAACTTATTAAAATTTTAATTATTAATATTATTTAACCATAATAAATGGGCGTGGTCAACGTATCGATCCAGATTCCTTCAAAATTTCGATACCGATACGAATCGATACCGTAAAATATCGTTTGTATCGATAAAATATCGATATATCGCCCACCACTACTTGTAGTACAACAGAGCAAAAAAATGGTTAATCTAAATCTTTGTCTTCTAACTTTTTTTCTCTCCTTGTGTACATTCACTGCATTTGCAGATGACCTAGTTGCTGTCAACTATTACGCTGAGTCCCTCTGTCCTGACTGCCTTGCATTTTCCAAGGGACCAATGAATGTTGCCATTGACAAGGTAGCCCGAGGTTGATAGTCTCAATATGGGGTACATGTAGCTAGGGCATTGTGCATGCTGCTATATTTTGCTGTATTTTATTGTAGCTGTGATTGGTTTTATTCTTTTGTTTCAGGTTGGCTCAATATTTACTCTAACATATGTTCCTAGTGGTAATGCTAAGCTTCAGTCTGACGGTACTCTTAAATGTCAACATGGTCCTATGGAGTGTCTTATTAACAAGGTTGATGCTTGTCTCCTTCATTATTATCCAGATAGGTATGGATGGATGGTGAGAGAG
>NW_003556836.1:0-1339 GCF_000090795.2 Amphimedon queenslandica
TGTATGAGGGAATAGCTGGGGGTAGTTCCTACGGACATTCAGGAGGAGGAGCTAACTATGTCTGTTTACCAAAGGTCCCTCAATATATGAGTACATATGTACCTCCTGCACATTCTTACATGTATGGGTCTGAATATCAAGATGTTAATGGTATATTTCCAGGAAAGCATGATCACAATGTTCCTTGTGCAGTATGTTATACATCTACCAAGAGTGTTAAACTGATGATTCCTGCTAGAACCAGCTGTCCTTCATCATGGACTAGAGAATATAAAGGATACCTGATGGCTGAGAGACATACCCATCCAAGGAATGCTGTCTATGAGTGTGTCGATGAGGCTCCAGAATCCATTGATGGCAGTCACAGTAATGTTAATGGTGCTTTGCTCTTTTTTGTACGAACAACCTGTACTGGTCTACCCTGTCCACTTTATGTTGCTGACAGGGCCATTACTTGTGTTGTGTGTACCAAGTAATGAAGAACAAGTGAATAAATGTAAAATGATTTTCCTTTTCTGATAATTTGTTACATGAACTATAAAACCACTTGTCATAAAATATGCAACAGCTTGAAGGAACAGTTGCTAGGAGAAGTAAATTGAAGTCAAAGTGTGCATCTCTCACAACAGATGCCTGGGCAAGCAGGGTGGGGAATTAATTTTTTAATGAATGAATTATCAACAAGGATATGATCATACAAAATAAAATGAACTATTCTTAACAAAAGACATTACACATTGCCAAGTTGTCCTATCTTTTGTATAGAGGCTTGCATGTTTTTGCCAAAAATTGAAGTAGAGCCGATCTAACTAAAAATAATTATAATTTTCTATATAGCATCAATATCCATGCCTGCCAGACCACTGGTTAGACATCAATGGCCTTTTGATGTTATAGTTAACTATAAAAGTACATGCAATTTAAGCAAACAAACAGGAGTTGCTTCATTTGTTAATCAATGAAATTCAAAATGACTTAATATGTAGCCATAAAGTAAAATTGGACTTTTTGAAGCAAGAATATTAATAATAAACTAATGGAATCAGCTCAAACTGGTTCAATGTCCAGAAGACATGCCTTCAGACCACTAGCTATAGACATCAATGCCTTTTGATGTTAGCACATGAAAAGAAACCATCAGTGGGAACCCATAAGAAGAGGAAGAGGAGTGACACTTGTTAATAATACTTTATGTACTGATTCCTCCGTTGAGGGAAGAACCTAACCATACACTGGCCTACAAGATGGAGGGAACAGCAACCAGAAGAACTTCAAGAGTGAGGAACACTATATTATCAAAGATGAGAAAGCTTGGATAGTCTCTCTTTGAAGGGATCTT
>NW_003556837.1:0-1339 GCF_000090795.2 Amphimedon queenslandica
GCATATACTTGTGCTGGTATATTACCATCACAGTACTGCCATATTTTGATCGGCATTACTTGGTACAGTTGGGAAGATTTACACAACTACAGGAAGCTTCTCACCATCCCCATATCCATTCAACTCTGTTATTGTATATGCTTAATAATTTAGAATAATATAATTTTTGTATTTACTACTTCCAGTGGATCGTTAAATGTTGCAACTGCTACCAGTACTAGGATCTGATTGAGGACCAAGTGGGGGTCTCTTGCTGTAACCACTTCTACTTGATGAGGGTGGCTGATAATTGGTAGTCGGCCAGGCCTTCTGGTCCCAGTGGTGGCAGTTCCTGGGCTGGTTTTTTATGTAATAATGAGAGCTATTCCTTTGCCACTATCACTTATAACCTGCCTGATAGCATTATTGACCAAGTTTGTTAGGCTGTTGACAGATTTTCAGAATATACAATATAAATATTTGATAATAATGTAAAAAATTATTACTTCAAGTCAATTATACCATTTTTCTTCTTGCCATGCTTTCTACCTGTGCTTGTAGGTTAACTCTCTCGCCTTTACTAATTTTGATGTTTTTATAATGCGTTTTTCCAGTGATTTAGCCGTGATAAGAACAGTGCCAGTGCGGAAGCCATTTTGTTATTTTCAAATGTGGCCGCCATATTGTGCCCAGGGCACCTCGTTTTATATGGTGATGGGCGGAAGTGATTCTATGATGTTGCGTGGATAGTCTATAGTGCACCTTCTTCTTTAAGTGCCTCAGTAGTGACAATTAATGAAGTAACAAATACATTAATGTTCAGTCATGACGCATGTATCTCTACTCATTCTCGTTGCTGTCTTTGTGTCACAACTATCATAAAAAATGCAGTGTGACAATGACAAACATGTTATGTATGTAGTGAAGCCTACTTAAACATTGCTCTTCATTCTATTTCTATTACTGATAGAGCTGAAAATGAATAACAAAGAGTGTCATTATTTCATACTAAATTAGTATTGTTGCCAACATAATACTCATATTTTCTAGCATACTCAAAACCATGTATGATCATCATTAAATTTTTTTATGCTTATACATACAAATGCGTATTACATAGTGTTTACCTATACACTGACAGTGTATGCGCCATCAAGACACTTGTCTATGTGACCTTTGACATTACAGGCAATTGTACTATTCATACTATTACCACTGTCAACATAGCCATATATGGTCATTAGTTGTCGTTGTAAATGTTGCCTATATTATATAAGTGATATGTACTATCAAGACACATGTCAATATGACCAGTGACATTAACACTAAACGCACTATAGTCCACAACACATTATTATTA
>NW_003556838.1:0-1339 GCF_000090795.2 Amphimedon queenslandica
AGACTATTCCATAACTTAGGTAGTCTATGAAAATATGCATTGGATGTTTGAGAGGTGTGAGAGAGATGGTGAGTGAGTTTCACATGGTCTCCTGATCTAGAGTTGGTGGATGTAAATGAAATATAGGAAAGAATATCAAATGACCCAGTGTAACTGCTATTGTGCTTTAAATCGCTAAATTAAATAGACGCCAAAATAATTATTATTCATTATAATGGTTATTATTTATAGTTAATTTGGTTAAAAATGCTAAAATTAGTAACGCTAAACATGACTTTTGCTGATTTCGCTAAAATTAGTAGACACAAATAATAGTAGGCTTAAGGTAGTCTCTTTATTACATGTACATGTGTAACTTAATTATGATTAATGAAGGTTGGTAGTTGCAGCTGTTGTATTGATTCTGTGGTTAGGAGACAACTGTTGTAGAGATGGACCTAATTTCAATCTCCAGGATTGCTCCAACAGTGTTGTAAGACTGTCCTGTGGCTATGGAAGCATGCAGGCTTAAAGGTTTAAGACTGTTGTATAGGGGCTACATGGGAAATTAATTTAAAATGAACATAATGTACATGTACATGTATAGTGTGACGTTAGTTATTAACTAAATGAAATAATTTTGTTTATTTTGTTTTATTAGATCATCAAAATATCTGATTGGACTGTATAGAGAATGGAACGAAGATAATGAGGTAATTAATATTCATTACCGTTAATTATTCATTAATGGATAGGGTGTGGTTTCAGCAGACGATAATGAATTCATTCTCATTCCATCATCAATAGACTCACTAATCATTGAGAGCCCAAACTGATAGTTTAATTATATTTTATATTATTATTGTTGTTGTTGTTGTTGTTGTTGTTGTTGTTTTGTATCTTTGTTAGTTGTTATTTACTGGTTATTCATTTTAACAAGTTCTTTTCCTCCTCTACATTCATGTACATGTACAGCTCCAGTTTCTCTAATCTTACATCTTCCTTCTTTAATCTGTGTGGTCTGTGATTCAGTGCTGCTCTTGAACATATAAATTAAACAGTGAATCATTATAGTGTAGTAGTTGTACATGATCATAAACAGTTTTGATGAATAGTTTACTGAAGAGGAGAGCCTGAGAATGGTATACAGAATATTTAATTAAGGTCTATGACCCCATTACCAGATGAGTAGAGACTGTGAATTGTAACAATGAGACCACACCCACTCTCTCTTCTCTTATCCACTGACTGTCTCTAGTACACACATCAAGAGTAGAACCACCTTACATTATAATACAAGAGAGAAAATAAGAAAAAGGAATTTATTAGAAAAGACACTGAATGATAATCATGATTTGAA
>NW_003556839.1:0-1338 GCF_000090795.2 Amphimedon queenslandica
GCTGTATCAGCATGATAATTCTTGGCTGTGTACAGTAATTGTGTTTATCATGTACTACATGTTTATGGTAGGAAATGTGCTTGTTGTGACACCGGCAACCTTCAGAGTTTATTATTATCCTCAAAATTACAATTTGACTAATGTAAGTTGACTTAATGCTGCATGACTGATTAGTATACATGTATATCTTTCTCACTTTCACTTTCTCCTCTCTCTCTGTCTTCAGGAAAAAGCGTTAAGTACCTTATCACGTACAGCTGAGTACAATTTCTCATTATCCAACATGGAGACTGTGTATCATTTAAAAGCAGCTGTTGAGCCGGTCCTCCCCCTCCAACCGATATCCCTCAATCAACACGTCTACATTATATACACCATTTCCAATATAACCAGAGGGTTCCGTGACTCCACCCACCAGCCTCACTCACTTCAGATTCATTACGCAATACAGCCTGACCACACTCAGTGGCTCATTAAAATGCCGAAAAAAGGTGTGGTCCCGGCCCCGGGCATAGCTAATAGCTCTTCGTTTAAAGTAATGGCTATGCCATTGGAAGAAGGATACCTAACAATACCGACCTGTTCTCTCATGATAGAGAGGGTTGATGGGGGAGGAGGAGGCGAGGGAGAAGGAGGAGGGAAAAGGAGTCTTACTAGTTCTCAGTGTTACGATACTACATTACATCAATATATTAAAGTTGGCAGTGCTGGGCAGCCATTTTAAAACTGTTATTTTGATCAAATTTTTTTATCTTTATAACAAAGTGTGTGTGTGTGTGTGTGTGTTTGTACAAAAAGAGAAAAAATTGAAGTCATGTATACTTTTAATATTAATGTGTCTAGCCACGCCCCTTAGCAACGGGTGACATATGTACCCATTCACTTAGCAACGGAATCAATGAATTTAGCTAGATTGACGTCCCTCTGCGAAAGTCCTTGGCAATCATGAGTACTGAGTGTTATATTGACACTGTTGTAGACATTGAACCACTCTGGGTGATGATTCATCTGGTCTGCTTTCAGTGCCACTCGTGTCATGAATCCAAACGCTTCATTGAAGTCGTTGAATTTGAAATCTTTTTTAATGGCATCACGTCCTTCGACTAGTGCCCAGCCAGCAGAGAGGAGAGGGGAAAGGAGGGAGTCTCTCTCCTCTGTGTCTAACTTGAGGCGCTTTGCACTTGGAGAAGACTATGAAATAGAAATTGATATTGTTTTTAAAATGTGATTATCATCATTACCATTATCCTTCTTGATATTACAATTCTACTTAATGATGTCACAAACATTACTTTAAACGCCCACGCACACACTTAGCCAGCCACACCTCTATACTAT
>NW_003556840.1:0-1338 GCF_000090795.2 Amphimedon queenslandica
TGAGCTAGTAATGCAGCTACGTTATCGAAATGTAACTCATGATAGTCATATATTGGTTCGTGACTATTATTATTATTTTCTAAATTTGCATGTAAAGTACAAGAAGCAACAGGAGGGTAAACAGCATTGCCACATTGATTTAGTATATATTATTGCTCTGTACTTCAATGTACTGCTTCAGCAAAAGAGGAGTGTTGTTTTGTACTTAATACATGTAGTTTATCTTTATTTGCTACAAATGATGCTTCACCAGAGCCATGATTTCCAGTTAAGCCAAGAGTCTCATTTCTCCATGGGAGACAAAAAAACATTAACTGATAATAGTAACTATCACCATGAGACTTATTTTATTATTACTAATCTCAAGCATGCTTGCTTTTGTCTTAGATATACCTGTCCTAGACCATTCTTTAGATGATATTTTTGTTGGGAACAGCAAATTGTTAGCTAATAATTTTTGTCAGCAACGTTGTACCATACAGACAAGTGTGCTAGACTCATACTGTCAAATGGTTCTACATCAGGAGAAAGAGTGAAATCAAATAATAATGAAAGCAATGTAAGTTTTTAAGCAGTTAGATGCACTGGTACTTGCGTATATGATAGATAATATCTTTTCCAGAGCAGAAAGCTGTATTTTGACCTTAAAAGGTATAGTGATATTATACCCAGTGAACTATGAATGTGCAATTCAAATGCACATGATAGGGAGTGTTTGACTCCTTTCCGAGAAACTGAACCCTTGTACTCATAGTACTCACTACTCTGCACTCTTCCCGTGCAGCTATGAGACCCATAGTATTATTAACTCCATTGTAATCCTTTCCAAATGACTGGGAAACTTTAATCCTGGGTGTTTTCAATTTCAGAACAAAGGTGTTGGTGGCGTGTAATGACAATTCCTGATGCAGTAACAGTACATGAGCTGGCTGTAATAACATTGACTGAGGTGGAGTCACTATGGGCGTAGGCAGACTATGAAAGAAGGTCGGGCAAAGAGGAAACAGTGGGCGTGCGAAGCATGCCAAAACTGTGGCCATGCCCTTATGTCCCCACACAAAATATGGAGATTTAGCACTAGCTGACATGCATACACAATTATTTTTTTATTGTAATCAGGTAATAAGAAGAGATCTTTCGTAATATGGTGGCTTTGAAAAAAGCCAGTTCACAAAAAATAAGGAGAAAAGATGACTGATGGAGTATAATCACTGGAGTTCGTGTGAGAGTCAGCAAACTTGAAGACTTCCTTGTTGGACTTGCCACACTTGCGTAGGCGGGTACTAAGCAGTTGGGTTGTCATTCTGTCATTCTGTCCCCACAGTTTAATTGATTTGT
>NW_003556841.1:0-1338 GCF_000090795.2 Amphimedon queenslandica
GAAGAAGCTTCAGCATGTACTAGATTTATTAAAACTTAGTGAATGTTTTGAGACAGACAGAGAATTTTTTGTTTTTTTAGACAAAGAGCTCCAGCATATTTGCTGCACTGCTGCTAGCTGCAGCAATGTAAAGGTGTGGCTGCAATGAAGGTGTGGCTCAATCAAGCCATGCTCCACCCGCACTCACAGTAAATGGTGGCACATGGCCCTAAGTGGTGAAGAAAGCTTTAGTTTTTCTCGACTTTTAAACAGTTTAGCATACATTTGTTAGGCTCTATTTGTTGCATACAAACTGCTATCTAGTCCCTAATGTTAAAAGACTCTGGCCGCTACTTCGGGAGAAGAGAGCCTCGTCTAAACTCACAAGGTATGAAAGTTTGGGCTATCATATCTTTAAAACGAAGAAGATTGGAGCAATTCCTCTCATATTAATGAAAGATGAGGCTTTGCTTTATTGTTTTATCTACCCTGTTGCTCTTTTGCTTTCACTACGAAAGAGCTGCAGGAGAGCCGACTACGTTTGGCGACTTTGCCAGCTTCTTTTACCACAGAAAAGACAAATCAAGGATTCCCAAGACAGAGAATAACTTTTTCTAGAGCCAGTGTTGATTATAAGACTCTCTAGGACAAGACAAGAAAGCAGTGTCAGCTCAAAAGTGGAGGTCAAAGCGAACACACAGACAGGACGACTGCTTTAAGGCTGGTTCACAATATTAAGGCGGATTTACAATATGACATTAGGCCAGCGTACCGTCAATTTTTAATCAAAAACGTGGGCGATTTGACCTTTTGACGCCTGCTTTCCGCTGGAATAGAACCAGATTCTATTCCAGCGTCAACGTAACGTCAGGACTAGCGTAATATTGTAAATCCGCCTTTACCCTCGACCTAGTCCATAGATAATAGAGTAAATGTCATTTAATATCTATGCCTAGTCTCGCGTAGCCAGACCACACCCTCCGTGCCTACGGGTGGGTCTGGCAAATTGACCATACTCGGCTCGTTCTGGTTCACCCAAAAATGGGTGAAGTGGATGCATGAAGTGAATGCTTGATTCTTTCTGGCAGGGAGCTCAAGAGCAGGACCTAAAAGGCAAAAGGCTTCTTTTACTTGATAGATATGGTGATCTTTCGGAAGAGAGCTTTGATAGCCCTTTAATCGGCATAGATCAAGCGGGCCGTGAGAGGGAGAAGATGTATAATTTGTCACAGCTGTTCCTCTAGCTTTTTGTCACTTAAGAAGAAGGTAGTAGAAGAGAAGAGTCAAAAGTTACTGTATCAATTCACCCGTTTCTGGGTGAAGTGGAGCAAAAAAATTGGTTCACCCATTTTTGGGTGA
>NW_003556842.1:0-1338 GCF_000090795.2 Amphimedon queenslandica
GTATGTATAGTCAGTAGTGGGAGTATACTAATAGAACAATATCAATGAGTAAATATTTTTACATTAAAGGACTTGTAATGAGTACAAATTTCCACTTGATTAGATTCATTCCTTATTAGTCTCACATAGCCAGTCCCTCCCTCTACAAAGCAAGGGTCTGGTCTATTACCATACATTACCTCATTCATCTTTCAACCTTACTTCTGGTGGAACTAAGTACACTAAACATTGAATAACCTCATGTGTATATTATGAAGACTGAAACCTCCTTTCTGGGCCAGGATTAATTATACTAAGCATAATTGAATTTCCTGGAATTTAATTATTTACAAATTGTGTTAGATGATGCATGAAATCCACTAAATTAGGGCTACGTTTACAGAGCAACACAAAACGTATTGTTTTTAAAATGATACACTTTGAACACCATTTTCGTTTCCATAGAGTCCTATCAAGATTCTATCATGTTTTCATTTGTTTCTGTGTAAACAGAAGCATAAAACAGGCACAAAACTGTATGGATTGTATCATTTTTGTTGCCATGTAAACGCAGCCTAGGAATACCAGTTCAGTATAACCTTGATTATCCGGATTCTTGATTATCCGGACTCTGAAATCATGACCGGAAGTGACCACGTGGTGCTTTAAATTTACTTAATTAGAGTATATGGTATTATAAAATGGCTGCTTTCTACACGAAGTAGCTTGTTTAGCAGTGGAATGCTGCTGATTAATGGCTTCCTACTAGTAACAAGGCTTGGATTTAGCCTCCTTATGGTTCTAGCTTTTCTTTCAAGTAAGTATATGAAGGGTTTAAAGGTCATTTCAATTATCCAGATTTTTCACTTATCCGGACCACCTGATGGACAAAAGGGTCCGGATAATCGAGGTTATACAGTAAACATTAGTCCAGTGTATTGTAGATAGTATAATGTGTTATCATAACAATGTCAGTAATGGGACCCTCATCTAGTAGTGTAGTAGTTTGTATCTGTTCCACTGGGTATTTATGTAATATTGTCACTAGGTGTTCCTCCTCCTACTACCCTAGTCCTAGTCCTACTTATGTGTCCAGTCATAGATACTCAATGATTCAATGTATACTAATACACCAGACACACTCTTTGTAGAGGGAGGGACACTCTCTTTCCTTATAAGGATATACATGTACATGTACTGTATTGCAGGATTTATTGGTGAGGGATTAAATTTGTCAAGTCCTTAAATTACAAGAATACTCTAAATTGAAACTCACAAATTATTGTCAATTATTAGCTGATGCGTGTTAGGAGTTACAAAATTTAATTGGCCAACCTATCAATTTAGACAATTTCTCTC
>NW_003556843.1:0-1338 GCF_000090795.2 Amphimedon queenslandica
AAAAGAATTAATTGAAAAAATACAAATGAAGGAAGCAGAGGTTTGTTATTGTTAATAATTTATTAATAATTAATTATCATTGTTAATTAGAATGCAATTTACAAACAAGACTTTGAATCTGAAAGGAATGACAGACAAAGAATACATGAAGAATATGAGGAACTGAAAACCAAAACTGAAGAAGCAAGACAACAACATAAAGCTGATAAGGATGCAATGGGTCAACTCGCTGAGGTATTGCTAAGCTTTATAATAACATTTTATATACTGTTTACATGTACATGTGTATAGGAGAAACAAAACTGTGAAGAAGAAATACAAGTACTAACAGCTCAAGTCAATGCTTACAGTCGGGAGGTAGATAAACAGAAAGGATTACTGACCCAGAGTCAAGAGAAACACAAAACTGAGGTATGTACATACACTTTACAAAATCAGCTCAAACTTAATACACAACATAAAAATATGCATATGTATCAGAAAAAAATTTAAAAAGGAGAATTTTGTCAGAGCAATTTTTGACAAAATACCCTTCAGCAGGGAGCATATATTTACATGTATTGCATTCAACATTTTCATATTTACATTATTATCCTATCTGTATCCTGTACTTATACATGTATTATTACAGGTCAGTGAGTTAAATAAGAAACTTGCCAATGAAATACTGTCCAAGCAACAACTGGTACAAATACTCTGCATGTGTGAATTCTTTAATAACTAATACTGTAGGCTAGTGTGCAGGCTAGGCTGAGACAGCAGTTAGATGTTGCATCTGCTGATAAAGAAAAAGCAATATATTCCCAGCAACAACTGGTAATATAATGTGTATATGTGTCATGTGTGTGAATTAAATTGAATAATAGAGACAAGAGTTAGATAATGTATCAGCTGATAAAGAAGAATTATTAAGAGCATATCATGAGGAACAGACTGCTGTTACTAGACTGGAGGATCAAATAGAAAAACTGAAGAAAGCTAATAAAGTAAGTACATGTGAAGCCTTGATTAAGGGAACACTGTCTTGTATTTTATAGGTATTAATGGATAAAATTAATGCTTATAAGTTAGGAGCTACATCTGCAACTGACACTCCTAGGTTGTCACCCAATTCTCCTCGCCGTCACCATAGAAACAATGCTCCTCCTACAAACAAGCCTTCAATTTCTGTACATCACAATGATGACTCAAATTATCAAATATTAGCTCATGGTGGTGGAGCTAGGGATGAGTATGTTATGAATCCAGAAGAAACATATCATCATTCTAACCGACTTTACTCTGATGATGTTGCTAATGTACAACCACTAATGACAGCTGAAGATATGGTAAGACGTT
>NW_003556844.1:0-1338 GCF_000090795.2 Amphimedon queenslandica
CTACTGTCAACATTATCAGCTCTGAGGAGCCATTGGGAGAGGCATTCAGTCAAGCAGTGGTACACGTCACCACGATACTTCATTTCAATGGCATCCAGTGTAGTTTTCAGTAGTCCTAATCTCAGCCCTAGCTCTTGCCACTTTATTCCTTGAAAGCCACATTTCTTTAATAAGTCAATGACATCAATCAAATCACCAATATCTACAAGTATATTCAAAAATCAATAGTGGATTAATTATCAAAATTAAAGTACCTAAACAAGCTTGACTAGATCTAGTAGCCATAGTTCCACAAAACAATGAATCCTGTCCAGAGGCCAGCCTGGTCAAGACCTCACACCCAAATGTCCCTTTTTGTTTTCGAGCTTTCTCGTTTTTTCAACCTCGGAAAATTGGAGGAAATTAGGAAAAGTTGTTCAAAATTTCATTTTAATAATTTTGTAATTCGTATTATTAGAATACAAAGTGTCTGATGAAACTGATGATGAACTCTTTGAGATAACAGATTTTACTAATGCCTCCCCGTGGGAAAGGTAAGCATCAGCTCCTTTATATAATTTATCAAACATTCTCTAGTTTTGTCTCCACCATTGAAGACATATTGCAACAGTGGGGCCTCACTGCATCCACTTATTCAGTAAGACATTAACTGAGTCTCTCAGTCACTGTATCTCTTCTTAAAGGCAGATTCTGGTTATTGGCCACAGCACAGGAAGTCAGAGAAGCTCTCTTATGTTGGACATGATTTCATTGTTAGCCTCCACGTGTCTGGTGAGAAGAAACGACTGATACCGAAACAATGAGGTGATTGGTGGTAGTGGGTGTGGTTTATAATGGGTGTGGTTTATAATGGGTGTGGTTTGGTATAGATCAGGATTGGCCTGATGCTATGGTACATACCGTATAGCCAAAAAATTTCGTGAGGAATAAATTTTCGTATTTTCGTGATCACTGTTTGCATCACGAAAAATTAAACCCCCGAAAATTAATATTAATTGAGAGGCGTGGTTAGCCACGCCTTACTAATAAATGTGCATGTGCCCTCGTGTCAAGTTGTATTCTAGGTCAAGCTGATGTCTCTGTTACTCTGTATTGCTATTTTAAGCATACTGCCTAGGTCAAAGATGATGATCTTCCCCATCTCTGGTGTCCACACTGATTGTAGACATGGTGCCCCTTGACACAAGAGTCCGTCTCAAACATTGAATCTGCCATGTTTTAATTAAATAAGGCGTGGTCATTATTATTATTAAAATTAAATCACGAAAATATTTATCACGGAATTTAAAATTTCTCCATAAATTTCATTATTCACGAAATTTAAGCCTCGAAAATTTT
>NW_003556845.1:0-1338 GCF_000090795.2 Amphimedon queenslandica
TCAGTTTTATTCAATGGGGGTGTGGTCTCTCAAAATGAGCAGGGGACGTCTTGTTTCACAGTTTCGTTTATTCTCCCATTTCTGAAATCCAATTTGTCACTAATTATTAATTTTTTTACTTATTCATTTTTTAAATTTCGTAAGTATGCAAAATGGGTTTGGTCAAGCTCAATGTATGTTCGAAATGTACTCGGGGCCCTGGTGGAACGACATACTAGTCAATTTTAATCCAATCTCAACTTCAAAAGGTCAATTTTGTAATATTTTACAAAGCCACACCCACAAAAGTATATTTTTTGAAATCTTCAGACGAAACGTCGATACGAATTTTCGATCTCGGAGGGATTGAAAGACACAAGACTTAGCTCATATTTTTTCATTATTATCAGGGATGGGGGATGGGGGATGGGGGATGGGGAATGGGGGATGGGGGATGAATGATGTGGGATGGGGGAAGGGAATGGGGGATATTGGATAAAGGATGGAGGATGGGGAAATGAGGAATGGGAAACACAACATAATCCTAAACTAGCCATTTGGTACAATTATTTCAAATTTTATATCAAAAAAACTAACGGTCAGAAACATACATTTTACCATTCAGACTAAAGTTCTTTGAGAGTACTATCTACCAAAAAATTAAAAGTTGAAATATCCCGAAAGGACAAGTGTGTAAACCCAGAACCCCAAATAACCCCAAAGGTGAAAATTGGGTTGGGGGATGAGAGATGGGGATGGGGATGAGGCGACAGTGGATGGGGGATGGGGGATGGGGCATTGCGGATGTGGTCAATCTCAAAGTATGTTCAAAAAGTAACATGGGCTCTTGTGGATTGTCAGAATAGCCAATTTCAGTCTAATATCACCTTTAAAATTTCAATTTTTAAAGATTTTACGAAGCCACACCCACAAAAGTATATTTTTCGGAATCTACAGACGAAACGTCGCTACAAATTTTCGATCTCGGAGCGATCAAAAGACACAAGACTTAGCTCATACTTTTTGATTTTTATCACGGATGGGGATGGGGGATGGCGGATGGCTGATGGTGGATGAGTGATGGGGGATGGGAGATGGCGGAGGGGGGATGGGGGATGGGAATGGGGGATATGGGATGGAGGATGGAGGATGGGGAAATGAGGAATGGGGGACACAATATAATCTTAAACTTGCCATTTGGTAAAAATATTTAAAATTTTATATAAAAAATTCCAACGGTCAGAAACATACATTTCACCGTTCAGATTAAAGCTTATTGAGAGTACTATCTAATAAAAAAATAAAAAGTTAAAATATCTCAAAGGAAACGGTATGTAAACCCTAAACCCCGAACCCTGA
>NW_003556846.1:0-1338 GCF_000090795.2 Amphimedon queenslandica
CTTGTTGATGACCATTTTCACTAGCTAGCATGAGTGCTGTCCAGCCATAATCGTCTTTAATGTTAGGATCAGCCTTTTCATTAAGGAGTAACTCAACCACTTGTTGATGACCATTTTCACTAGCTAGCATGAGTGCTGTCCAGCCATAATCGTCTTTAATGTTAGGATCAGCCTTTTCATTAAGGAGTAACTCAACCACTTGTTGATGACCATTTTGACTAGCTAACATGAGTGCTGTCCTGCCATCACTGTCTTGAATGTTAGGATCAACCTTTTCATTAAGGAGTAACTCAACCACTTGTTGATGACCATTTTGACTAGCTAACATGAGTGCTGTCCTGCCATCACTGTCTTGAATGTTAGGATCAACCTTTTCATTAAGGAGTAACTCAACCACTTGTTGATGACCATTTTGACTAGCTAACATGAGTGCTGTCCTGCCATCATTGTGTTGAATGTTAGGATCAGCCTTTTCATTAAGGAGTAACTCAACCACTTGTTGATGACCATTTTGACTAGCTAACATGAGTGCTGTCCTGCCATCATTGTCTTGAATGTTAGGATCAGCCTTTTCATTAAGGAGTAACTCAACCACTTGTTGATGACCATTTTCACTAGCTAGCATGAGTGCTGTCCTGCCATCATTGTGTTGAATGTTAGGATCAGCCTTTTCATTAAGGAGTAACTCAACCACTTGTTGATGACCATTTTCACTAGCTGCCATGAGTGCTGTTGTGCCATTATTTTTTTGAATGTTAGGATCAGCCTCTTCATTAAGGAGTAACTCAACCACTTGTTGATGACCATTTTGACTAGCTAACATGAGTGCTGTCCTGCCATCATTGTCTTGAATGTTAGGATCAGCCTTTTCATTAAAGAGTAACTCAACCACTTGTTGATGACCATTTTGACTAGCTAACATGAGTGCTGTCCTGCCATCATTGTGTTGAATGTTAGGATCAGCCTTTTCATTAAGGAGTAACTCAACCACTTGTTGATGACCATTTAGACTAGCCAACATGACTGCTGTCTGGCCATCATTGTTTTTAGTATTTGGGTTAATTTTCCTTTTAAGAAATTTTAAAACTATTTCTATGAATCCCTTTTGAGCAGCTAGTATGAATCCTTTTTTGCACGATTTGTTGGAATACTTGCTAATAAGTATTTCTATAATGCTGTCATTATGATTTCCTTCAGAATGTAATGCAGTCAGTATATTTTCCATGCTTTTAGTGATTATGGCATTACTACATGCTTTTATTCTAAGAATAAATTCTATTACTTCAGCTTGTTTTGCTTGCACTGCCTTTAATAAAGCAGTATTAAAGTTAAATGATT
>NW_003556847.1:0-1338 GCF_000090795.2 Amphimedon queenslandica
CTTGCTATACACATGTACATCTATGAAATTTTTAATGTGATTAATTGTGTAGCCAACATTGTTTGTAGTGTATACTTGTGAAACAATGCACGTTTTATACAGTCACCTGTTCTGTTGATTAACTGCTGACAGACAGACATACATGTACATGTTGGGCCTCTATTCTGTGGTTAGAGGTACCCAATTTAATAATTAGTACTTTTAATATTTTTTGTCTATTTTCTAATGCATTCATGTAATTTTGATCAGTCTACAATTATGTTTATGAGCTATTCTGAGACCTTTTGTCAATGGCTATACCAAGACATATATGTACATGTAATATGTAGTTTTGTATGTTGTGTTAATACTACATCACATTTTTCAAAATGATAACACGTACAGTGATTCTTCTGAAGACATGACACAAATTTAATATTAATAGGCCATAAATTGGGTTTGTTTTTACACTTTTAACACTTTTGTCTCCTCTTTCTTACTCACATTACAGATGCAGAGATTGCCGTTACAGTTGATGGTACATTAAAGGTATGATTGATTCACACTATTATTGAGATAAAGGAGTTGACTGATCTATTTAGGTCTTCCTGTCCATTCTCATTGACTTAATTGCAGACTTCTTACTAGCTCTTGTTGTTCACAGAGACTCGTGGCAGGTAATGATGATATATTGTGTAGCTACATGTAACATGTATGTCGTACATAGTAGATGCATGTAGATTGGAATAGATAATTTGGGCAAGTTGCTTTTCAAAAATGAAGGTTCGGAAATTAATAATTTTTTACAAATGTTTTACCATGCCAACGTCTTAAGTTAAGGTTTTGGTTTATAGGTAAAATTTTATTTGCCTAAATTTCTACTTGCTACCTGGCTTGGGGCAAAGTACATGTACTCTAAGAAGTATTTAAGTACATTACATGTATCTGTTAAAATTTTAAAATGAGTACAAGTACAAGTCCCTCATTTTTGCAAATTGTATTGAGTATGAGTACGAGTACTCTATTGTAGTACTATTTAAGCATTTGACCACACTCAAATAATTATTTAAGCCTGCTTGATACCTATGTACATGTGCATACAGGATGTGTAGTTCTTCATTTCAAATGTACGGTATGTAATTTTACTACTTTTGTTTCTTGAATTCCAGAAATTTGCATTTACATGATGTACAATGTACATGTACTCATTAAGTAATTTTTCATCTTTAATTGATACAACTGTATAACATACTGTGTGTACATGTAGATATATGATGCTATTGTAATTCATCCTTGTGAGCCAGGAGTAACTGAATGGATCAATGTCTATAACCTAAAACGGTAAAGTCATTTATGATA
>NW_003556848.1:0-1338 GCF_000090795.2 Amphimedon queenslandica
ATGCACACAGACACAAACCATATGGTGCACAGACACAACACTCTGGGGCAATAGTAATGATTACAGGGTACTAAGTAAAGTAGCATAATATTAAAAGCAAGAGTTTTTGTGAACATCAGGAAGTAATTCAGTATAATGAAATTCTCATAATACAAAACAGACTACTATTACATGTACAGCAATATGCTATGAGTGACAACAGCAAGTGTAGCTGGAAACAACTAATCAATGCAGAGGCTTTTCATCCTGTGCCCAATGACTGAGCCTTTCTAAAAAACTTCATGCCGGCAATAAAATCCAATGCACAGACACCTTAAAACCACTTAAATTACAACATTATCAATGGCTTATTGTAATAGTAACAGTAAAATGCTTTACTGCAATAATAATAATAATAATAATAATAATTATTATTATTATTATTTCAACTGTAAAAACATAATATGCATGGACAAGGACTAAGGAACAATATCAAATGAACGGTTAAAGACTGGCTGCAACTTGTACAGCAACCATAAGGACTAATAGCTCGACTAATAGTAATGGATTATATATATTCAGTATTAAATTGACTACTAAATAATGTTTATATACATGTAAGCCTACTAGATACTAACCTGTACTCCATCCACATCGTGATTTGATAAACCATGATCCACTGAGCTGCCTTTCTTGATGTTTCAGGCTCTCAGCCTCCTGAGCGAGCTCCTCTGTGAGCCTCCATAGCTCTTTGACATCCTCCCCTTATTCATTAATCATTAATTAAGCTAAACTACTTATTATTCATAGTGTCTTTCCCTAAGGATAGTTTCCAGGAACAGTTATACAGTGCTTTGCAGGTTGCTTGACCCAGTTTCTGCTCACGTGACATGTATTACTAGTATGGTGAGAGTCACGTGATTAACGAGTTTGTAGGGTCAAGCAACCTGCAAAGCACTGTACCTAACTCCGGACAACTATCCAGGAATAATAGGAAAACCGGGTGGGGCAATAACCAATAGGGCGTATTCATTACTCCCATTTGAATAATTAGAAATTACGGTCAATGGTATTGTTAGTGCTATGTCAATGGAGATGAAGTCCAAGATAGAGGCCTTGTTGCCAGGTGGAGGAGCAGAGTAACTGAAAGTCACTGGGCTCAAACACTTGCTTGAATCCATAGGAAAGTCCATGCAAAGAAGAATGGTGATTGCTGCACAAATCATGTTTTTGAACCTTTCTTATAACGCAATGGCTATTTTTATGGGCCCATAATCCGGCTGTGGGTGGCTAATTTTACGGGATAATTTCTTCATTTTAAAACCTAGGAAACTGTCTGCATTTGTGAAATAATAACTT
>NW_003556849.1:0-1338 GCF_000090795.2 Amphimedon queenslandica
GAGACAAAGATATACAAAATAGGTGTCAATTAAGGAACACAAAAATGAGGCAATAGATACATGTATTTTTAAAAAGGGAATAATTTTGTGTTATGAACCTATAGTAACATTACAACATGCATTATGCAGCTTTACTAAACATTATAATACCATGTAGCAAATAATACTTAGACTACATTATTAATGACTGTGGAACTTCAATGCATAAATCATGAGGAATCGTCTGAGACCATACGTGTACAAGTAAACAATCACAATGACTACCATAGACAAGGCACTCTGGGCATAACTGTTATAATCGAGATTTCAATTGCAAGCAGTTACACTATTAGTGATTTAATTTATAAAACTTTCAACAAAGCATTATTTTCAGTTTAATTTATTTACCAAAAGTTTTGCTACTCAATAAACATTCTTGATAAGGCCTAAATGTTTTTTCCATACTTAAAATTCATCCTATACAGGTGTAATATCATAGTATAGGTATAGGTGAAGCAAGATTATAGATAAAACTAAATCAAATACAATTATGCTGTATCATCAGACCCATAACCCAATTATTGTACAATGACAACACAGTATAGACCTGTATAACAATTTCCAGGCCTGGTGGTTCCAAAGTAGTTTTAAAATGAGGACAAGTAGTGTGGTACCAATAGTATCTTCAATGTTCAAAGTACGCAAAATTTTACATGCATTATGTAGCCTGGATTAGGCTACAAGGAATAAATTGAACAAAAATGTAAAATTGAGTATTGCATCATCATTACCATTCAATTCTACTAGAAAATGCAAAATATTAAGGGCCCATTCCATTCAAATATATTACTAGATGGATCATGAGATGAAAAGCAGGCTACAGCTACATGTGTAGCTCCATAACAGTCATGTTAGTAATTATACTTTAACTTTAACTTTAACTTTAAATAACTTTACTGTATACAAATGTATACAGATGGACAGCCAGCTTCCTGAGCTGACCGCCAAACAAAAAAAGATTAAACAGATAGAGAGAGAGAAAAAAAAAGAGAAAATAAGAATAGTAAATAAGGAAATAATAAAAATAAAAATAAAATGAAATAACTACTAACATAAACAAATCAGGAATACATAGAGTTTACAGGAAGATTGGCACAAGAAAAGCAAGGACATACATAGTGATAAGAACAAACATTATTAGGGTCAAAATGAACAATAAAGTGATTCCAAAAAGTTTTCTTTACGTGTAATTTAATAGTTTCTTTAGAAAGAGAGATTTTTACAGGTGGAAGAGAATTCCATAAACGAGGGAAGAGGGTGAAAAAAGTGTGATGTGAGGAGTGATGAGAAGTAAAATTA
>NW_003556850.1:0-1337 GCF_000090795.2 Amphimedon queenslandica
AGCTATGTTGTATGCAGGGAGCTAGGATATACTGGTAAAGGCAATAATAATATCTAATTTTATATTACTATTATAATTATCTTATGCTTCTCCCATAAGAAAATAATATTAATTCTTAAATATTTTCCTAATATACCAGGGGCTAGCAGTGCTTATACTACTAGTGAATATGAAATCCAGCCAGGTGCTTTGATTGATGGTGTTAATTGTACTGGAAATGAGACACGACTCTCTTACTGTATCATCAATGAATGGAATGTAACTAAGGACTGTCCTTCATTTGCTGGTGCAGTATGTACAGGTAAGACAATGAAGATTTTAGCTGGGTCTTGGCAGTGATTCTATTTTTTAATTACCAAACAAATCCAGCTTTATTTTGAAAAACTCCTAACACTTCTAATTATAAAATCACCAACTATTGTACATGTTCTATTTTCAGTTACAATGGATTCCGTGAGCCTAGTTGGTGGTATTTCCTCCAATGAAGGACGAGTTGAGATACTTCGTAATGGAGTTAGGAGCAGCGTCTGTGACGAAGGATGGGGTCTACCAGATGCTGAGGTTATCTGTCGTGTACTTGGGTACCCAAGGGCCAGCCGAACATTAGCAGGTTCTTGGTTTGGTAAAGGTGAAGGAGCAGGTAATCAACGTAGTTTACTAAAGTACTAGTAATAACATTAATTGCTATTTTTCTGCTTATAGTTTGGTCTGGTGTAGATTGTACTGGCAATGAAGCTAGCCTGTCATTTTGTCCAAATAATACTGGCAGCACTAGCAGTGCCTGTAGTTCACACTCTAGTGATGCCAGTGTGGTCTGCTCATCAAGTAAGAAAAGGAGAAAAGACTACTGTATATATCTGGTGATTTTGAATGAATTTTGATAGTCGTTTGCCAAAGTAAAATGAGCTATCTCAAGCATAAGCTAAAGCTAAAAATTATCTTATCATTTTGCCAAATTTTACCCCTCCAAAATCACCAGCTATGCTATGATGCAATAATTGTATTTATTCATTTTTATTACAATGTACATGCACATGTAGGTTCCTCGGTATCTCAGACGTTCTTATGTGCCGATGGTGATGTAAGACTCACTAAAAACGGGATGATACTTGAAGGACAAAGCCAGGGACGATTAGAGATATGTGTAGGCGGAGAATGGGGGCGGGTCTGCATTGGTGGGTGGGGCTATGAGGAGGCTGCCCTGGTGTGTCATCAGTTAGGATTCAGAGTTGAAGGTTGGCACTATTTCGTTCATATTTATTTTACTAATTTTAGTGCATTGATAGCAAAAATTTTTTGTACTCTACAAAATTTAAAGTTCATTTATTCTCTTCTTA
>NW_003556851.1:0-1337 GCF_000090795.2 Amphimedon queenslandica
TGCATGCTTAGCTACCTTTATTTTTAGTGTGCAATTTAAAAGTTGAATGCTTATATTATTTGGCTTATTTAAGTGACGTAAATGCATGTGATTTAATATTTCTGTTGGAGCATGCAAGCACTACTATAACTATAAATGACTTACTTTAAGTTTAATGTAATAGCAAAGCCTATACTACAGGGCCAAATGCATCAGCACAGGCAAAAAAATGATCAAGGAAAAAAGTAAGTTTTATAATTTATTGTTTTTTTTGGTATAATAGTTGAATCCATCATTGAATGAAATTGATTATTAATTTTATTTTTGTGATTTGCAAATGATGTTTAGGTCTTACACATTTCCCTGTTAATTTTGTATTTATATAGGAAGTCAGACTTAGCTCATGAAAGGAAGAAGAAGCAGGCAGCAGATATCAGTTGGCAATAATTTTAGCCTAAATATTTCCCTACTATTTCTATAGTTGATTCTATTATAGATAAAAATGATTCTATTGAAGATATATTCTCACAAACATCTGCGAAAGACTACGACGTTTTCCCTGATTCCCCCAATCCAGCCGAGCATAACATATGTAAGCATTTCAATATGATTATTATTATTTATTAATTTTGTAGCTATTACTGCTGCAAAACATCTACACCTAAAGGTTCACAGCCTGGTAATGATCCTTTTTATTTTAAACTAATAATTAAACAATTATTTTTATTTTTAGAGACCCAAAAACTTGATAGCAGTATCGAATTTGAAACTCCACCAAGTAAGCTAACTTAAACAATTTAAATTTTATCATCTAGTTCTATTTTTAGAAAAAATGCATATAGTAAGTGACGAACAAGAAATAGAAAAAGTACATAAGAGATAAAAATAATAAATTATTTTCATCTAACACTATTTACTAGTGGATAGAAAAATATAGAAAATTGAAGACAAAGTATCGAGAACTAAAAAAAAAGAATGGCAACTGATACAAGTATTGAAGGTGTGGATAGAATTTTAATGCACAAATATAATATTACTTATTATCACAGAGAAACCAAAACCAGGTCTTGTGAAAAAAGAAATAGCAGAACAATTTGAAGTTTGTTACATAACTTACATTAGGTAATACTGCCTGTAACTACTTTTTGCATGCACATAATAGATGATCGAAATAATTCCCTCATCAAAAGTTTACTGGACTGAAGTGTATAAGCAATTAGTACTTAGCAAAACTAGCTCAGCTAGTCAGCTAGAAAATGCTAGTGTTGATGTGTTTTTTGATAAAAACATTTTCTTTAAGTAACACAAAAGGAAGGAGGAACAGGGAAGTACAAGCCCCTCAATGAAGATATTCTTAA
>NW_003556852.1:0-1337 GCF_000090795.2 Amphimedon queenslandica
GTAAGTTAAAAAAGTAGTTCTGTATTTGATTGTCATTTATTACTATTAGCTATAGTAAGCCTAAATGACGTTTTGGTACTTTTAAGGAAGTGTCAGTTCCCTGACAAGAGGTGGTTTGAATTGGGACTGGCTTTAGGCCTGTCAAAAAGGACACTGGACTCCATCAAAGCTAATAACCCACAAGATGTCAATCAATGCTTAATAGAATGTCTCTCTAAGTGGCTGGAAAGAGCTGATGATGTAGTCAATAAAGGAGGAGCTACCTGTGACTCATTGTCAACTGCCATTAGAGCTATGAACGAGATTGCAGTAGCTGAGAATTTAGAGAAAGAGAGTGAGTTAATTTGTATACTTATCATCCTTATTTTAGTACTATGTGGATGTAGGATGTCCTGAAGTTCTTGCTGTTAACATTTTAAATAAGCACTTCACTGCACTTTCCAAGTCTCTTTCTGATCCTGTCCATGTAGCTAGATTGCTTTATGGAGAGCAAGTGATATCACAGCAGAAGTTAAATGACGTGGAAGATGACAATTTGTCTCTTTCTGATAAACGACAAATCCTGCTATCTGCTGTTAAAGATGCTGTTCAAGCTAACCATGTTTCTCTACAAAAGTTCTTTGTTGTTTTATGTCATTTAACACGTAATGTCAAGCTAGGAGAAAGTATTCTGAGAGACTATAGTAAGTAAAATGCTAATACCTACTTCTTGGTTATAATTTAATTTGTTATAGGGATATACTTTTCCAGTGATGAAGAATTTGTATTCATCAGAGTTGATGATGGTATGTTAAATGAATGTATAGAAGTTGTGCTTGTGCATGGACCACTTCCAAACTTGTTTTTAAGTCAAATGTAAAATATCCACATTAGTATTATTATAATACTTATTGCTACAAAAATTAATTTTATGAATAACCAAAATTTACATGATTACTATATAGGGGGTATATTTCACAGGGATTTAATTTTGCTAATTTCATGGTTTTAAAAAATTCGTGAAAATTTTTATCTATGAAAATTATTTTTTTACTATGCTAATAATGGTCAGTAGAAGAAAAATGTAAAAATTTTTCCTTGTGAAAGGTGATTTTCGTGAAATATTTTCCTCAGGAAATATACCCCCTATACGGTATTTTGTTTATTTATTATGCATCACAATGATATTAATTCTGATCTTTCTTTCTGAATAGATGATTTGAGTACTGAAGGAACGTGATACAGTCTCACCTAAGATTAGTATGTTATTCGTTTACTTAATTCTGAGGATTAAATTCATTCCTATAATTATAGTTGCAGTAGCTATTTGCAGAAGCATGAAGAAAGAATTCACCACT
>NW_003556853.1:0-1337 GCF_000090795.2 Amphimedon queenslandica
GCAAGTGCAGCTTTAAAAAATAGAATGCATAATACTGTATGTACATGTATATGGACTGACTTTATTATTCTCACTCCAGTTCCTTTAGCCACAAACTCAATGACTTTAGAGCACGGGTCAATCCTACCAGTGACACAGCCAGCACTGTCACTAACATTAGTTGGTCTCCTGGTTCTCAGGTAGTCACTCTCAGCCAAATCAAAATGACAATATGGAACTAGTGAGTTTCCTTGAACTATGAGGTCTAGTGGCTTTGCTGATGATTCAAGATGCTGTATCCTACAATAAAAATAATAACACAAATAAATACAATGTGCAATACATTCAGTCATTCACAAAGTACATGTATATCCATAAAATTCATAGACTTCAACAAATACATTCATAAATACTCATACATGTACATGTACATGTATGTGTAGCTTGGAAAATATTTGCCAGAATCAACTCAAACTTTTTACACAGCATAAGGGTATCAATGTGTATCAGAAAATGTAATAAAAATTGGGGATACTTTTGGAGCCATTTTTGAAAAAACCATGGGCTATAGCCTTTGTTTTTTTCCAAAACTGACTCATTTTTAGCCATTTTTGTATAACTATGTGTAGTACATGGTCTTTCTTCAGCCAATTTTTGAGAAACTTTAACATTTGTAATAAAAAAGAATTTTGATTGGAATAAAGCTACACAGCACATGTACATGCATATACCATAACTACATGTACATGTACATGTACCCATGCAGTGATTGACATACTTGCAGTGTAGTTTGTATAATATGCTTCCAATTTCAAGTGGAGAGTATCTAACTGCTATCATCTGCTCTTGTTCTGGTGGTATCTCTCCCTTGCAAGGGTCTATCTGTATCAATAGCTCCTCCATCTCGTCCTCCTTGGCAGCATCTTTCAACACTGGCTCTGCTCCTTCAATCTCCTTGATCACATACCACTTGTAACTGAGAACAACTTTACCAGTGTTCTTCAATGGAAAACTACACATGTATCATAAAAATAACATTAAGCATAAACATAAAATGTATGTAGCATTATTTTTTATACATATACATGTAGGTATACATGTACATGTACATGTGTTTGCTCTTAAAACTTTAAATTACCTAAATACTTTAGTTTGGAGTACATAGGTATCTTTAAAGTCAATGAGTCTTGAGGGACACTCATATTTAGCATAAGCTGCCTCAGCAGTTAGGAATATGTCAAGATCTTCACCAGTTTTATCAAAAACCTTGTGCTCTGGCTCAGCTTCTGTTTCAACCACTTTGGCCTTCAGTGGAGGCTTACCACCATCTACTAAAATTAAAAAAATTAAATTATACA
>NW_003556854.1:0-1337 GCF_000090795.2 Amphimedon queenslandica
TCTAATGACAATGAAAGAAATATATACATACATAATAAGTACATACTGTACATGTACTTGTGAAAATAAAAATCAATTATCATATTATTATAATTAATATAAGGATTCTTACTAACTAGCCCCTCCCAATTAACTAACCTTTCCTGCTTCTTCCAATGCTTTTTTATTATCACCAGCATGACCGGTGATGGCCCTGAGCTGTAGGAAGCCAGCGATTATGAATACTGGGACAAAACCAATCAACACCAGTGTCAGCATCCAGGAGTACACGAAAGCTATTATCAGTGAAGCAAACATACCAACGAAAGTTTCAATGAGAGTACCCAGTCTTGATCCAGTAGCCTACAGTAAGTGTTTATTAATACTTATTATATTTATTAGTTATTGGCTTACCCCTTGTACTCTAGAGGCATCTTGTGCTAGTCTGGTTGCTAGGATACCGGACGAGTTCCTTTCGTTATCAAACCAGCCGATTTCCTGACGCAGTACAGCCTTGAATGACCACTCCCTCAATCTAGCAGTAAGATTCTCACCAGCAACCGTAAAACAAAATGACTGGAGAGAGAAATTAAAAACGGAAGGGAATTGTAATTTATTAAATTATTATGCCTCTCACTTTTAGAAAAGTTCCTGCTCCAGCAGTAATTCCAATTACAAGGAAAAGCCCCGCCCACAAATGGAGTCCATCCAGTACCTCAGAAGCTGGTCTAGCGAATACTTCAATAATTTCACCAAAGAAGACGGCAAAAAGAGGATTCATAGCTCCGAGGAATAGAGAGCCAATTAATCCAAGACCAATGAGCCACCATTCAGGAGCATTAGCTTTCATAACACGCATCAATGACACATCAGGAATATCTTTATCCCATTCTTCCTCCTACAGGGACAAGGAGGAACCAAATTGATGACTTTAAAATGGTTGTAGCTCAAAAATTTAAAGTCAGAATGAGCTCAAGCTTTGCACATAGCATAATTACATCAATATGTATCAGAAAATGTAATAAAAATTGGGGATGATTTCGGAGCCATTTTTCGGAAAAAACCATGGGCTATAGTACAGGGTATTTTTCAGAAAATGGCTAATTTTTTTAAATGGCCGTAACTTGAAAATTTGAAGTCAGAATCGACTCAAACTTTCTACACATCATAAATACATCAATATGCATCAGAAAAATGTAACAAAAATTGGGGGTGATTTCGGAGCCATTTTTTGGAAAAAACCATGGGCTATAGCCCAGGGATTTTTTCAGAAAATGGCCTATTTCTTAAAATGGCCGTAACTTGAAAACTTGAAGTCGGAATTGACTCAAACTTTCTACATAGCATAAGTACATCAA
>NW_003556855.1:0-1337 GCF_000090795.2 Amphimedon queenslandica
CTTTACTCACACTCTACACTCATATACTGGTATCAATAATAATACTGAACACACTATCAGTTACACTATCAATAATGTGTCATTATCTGATGCTGGAGAATATACTTGCCAGTACAATATAAGTACTAATAATTCATTTGTTCTACCCAGTGGTAACATGAGAGCTTCAACTGATGTTTTAATTCAAAGTAAAATTAATCATTTTAGTTTTTAGTTGATTTTGTTTCTTTTAGTTCCTAATGACGAGATCCCAATGATTAATCTCATTCCTCATCAGTCTGAGTATGATACTGGTAGTAACATTACCCTCTCATGTTCTGTCACTTATCTCATTGACATTGATACTAGTTTGACTCTACAATGGTTCAATTCATCTAATCACACTCTTAACTCCAGTACCATTATCAATAATAATAATGGACGCACTCTTAACTACACTATTAGTAATGCAAGACTATCTGATGCTGGACAGTATACTTGTTCCTTCTTCATTAATACCAGTGTCCCTTATATAGTTAATAGCAATACTACCAGAAATTTTACCATCATTAATATAAAAAGTAAGAAGCAAGTGTATTTTTTTCTCTATTTTTATGTCTAATCTGCAGTACCAAATGACATCACTCCATATATACTGATCCATCCCTCCAAATCCTACTATAATGTTAATGATAGCATTACTCTCTCTTGCATTATCAATTATACTACTAATCACCTTATTGATGTTAATACTACTGTGAACATACAATGGCTCAATGATAGTCTGGACTCATATACTGAACTCAATGATCAAGGCCAACACTCTTTTGATTACACTATTAGTAATGCAAGACTAACTGATGCTGGACGGTATACTTGTTCCTTCTTTCTTAATGCAACAATGAACAATGATGTCATACACAGTAAAATAAATTATAATTTCACAAGTATTACGGTTAAAAGTAAGTAGTTTTGTAATATTTATAGTATTCAATGATACTATTTTGCTTCTATTTTAGTTCCTAATGGTGAAAACCCCTCGGTTAATCAGTTAAAACCTTACTATAGTGTTGGTGACAGTATTACCCTAACTTGTAATGCCACTTATCCTTCTTATATTGCTACTAATATGAACATGCAATGGCTCAATTCCTCTAATCACACTCTTCACTCATATACTGGTATCAATAATAATACTGAACACACTATCAGTTACACTATCAATGATGTATCATTATCTGATGCTAAAGAATATACTTGTCAATACAATATAAGTTCTAATAATTCATTTGTTCTACCCAGTGATAACATGAGAAATTCAACTGATGTTTCAATTCAAAGTAAGCTATTTGTATATG
>NW_003556856.1:0-1337 GCF_000090795.2 Amphimedon queenslandica
CTCGACTACGCCTACGCGGTCTCGGGTAATGAATGACAGACACACACAACAACTACCTATAGACCACCCTAGGCGTGAATTGGAAAAGTTATGAATTTCATTAATTTTATATACGGTACACGCCCACACATCATAATTGGCCGCCATTTTGGTTGGCAAGTTTATTATGGAAGTCAATGGAGGCACGAAGAAAATGCTTCACTTACCTGCTGTAACTCTATCAATAGCTAAAAAGCGCTTGTTATAAGAAAGAACAGCTGCCTCTAAGCTTCTCCTGTAAAGGATTTGGTCAAATTTGCTCCAGAATTTTTAATACAGGTTTGTTTTTATGTCGGCCCGTTTGTTCTCCATTGAAAGTTGCCAACCAAAATGGCGGCCGGAATTTATTTCATCCTAAACCACGCCTTACAACCGTAAAAATTTCTAATAATCTTCCTACGCATTCAATTCTCGCCTAGGGTGGTCTATACCTCGCGTAGGCGAGGCCAATGACAGAGCTTGCAGATTGCAGCCATGTTTGGGCGGGGCTAAACGTGACGTTTTAATGACGAAAATATTGATTTACTTCCGTTTCTTCTCAACTGAAACCGACTATACATAATAATGCATAATTATCTTGTTACTAATCACTAAAATATTATTAAACACACAGCTATTTTTAACAATATTTAGTTCACTACATGTAAATGTAAAGATCCTAATTTCATGCATCAGTTATTGATATTTGGCATGTCAGTATCTTCTTCGTTTTTTCTTCTTTTACTTCTTCATCTTCACCTGCAGACACATGATTTGAAATTATAATAAGAAATCAAAAATGTATGACATAGATCTAAATTATTTTAATGTGATAAAGAATAGACATCAAACTAGAGCTAAGCATTTATAGTATATGCACACCAAAGGCTAATGAATGGCACAGACCCTTTGAAGTACCTTTGGTATTGTGTTATATTAGT
The DNA here is from genome assembly GCF_000090795.2 of Amphimedon queenslandica. NCBI lineage: Eukaryota > Metazoa > Porifera > Demospongiae > Haplosclerida > Niphatidae > Amphimedon > Amphimedon queenslandica. The sequence goes on from NW_003556856.1 coordinate 960, forward strand.
ATTAAATTACTTACATATGCCAGAATGCTTGATTTTGCTTTGCCCAGTTGATCAGGAAAGTCATCACACAGTTTTAGTAATGTATCCAAATTGACATCTCTATCAGCATCAAACCACCTCTGGAATACCAAATTAAGATTGGTACTTGCTGTTCCTGGTATTAGCATCAGATCAGACACATCTACATTCAATCCAGTCCCTATTAGCCTGTACTGGTTAGCAGAAGATTCGAATATCTTTATGACTGCTGCCTTAGTAAGCTCTTTGCCTATTAATAATGAATGATCAAATATATTATTATTAATATTCTACCTACTAAATACATGTACATGTACAATAACATACAGTAATTTTCTACTATGAATCATACCAATCAGC
>NW_003556857.1:0-1337 GCF_000090795.2 Amphimedon queenslandica
GAAATAATTCTAGTTTTAGGTCTAGTAATAAGCCTTGAATTCGAAACAGGTAAAATATTCTCTATATTTGGCACAGCAATTAGAAGAAAAGCGATGCCTAAAACCGGTGTACAAGTATGCCAAGCCAAATCAATTCTCCTAGATATCTTCTTTATTCTTTTATTGCTATTTGTTTGCCCATTTTGACTTCTTTTGGCTGTAAGCAAACTTAATGAACATAACAGAAAAATTCTTAAGAAGTGAACAGGCCCATGTGGGTGGTGACGTTGGGGTGATTACAGACAAGGGTATTACATAGTATTACTGTTAAAAATGCGAAAGCTTGTGTCAAGTTGACATGCTGGCTGGCATGAAGTTAACGGATTGTTGCACTTAAAGAGAGATAACAATAGTGTCATCTAGTTACTGTTACACTATATGTACACAAAACATATGGACACTCCGAAAAGCCTTAATAACTTAATGATGGAATGACAAATTTGCATCTGGACAGCCTAAATATACTTACATGTACACACAACAGCAATTTCAAATATGATATCCCGACACATGCTGGAATGACAAAGTAATTGAATTGTTCTTCAACCTCCAGGACAAAAATTAGTTAACATCACTGAGCAATAATTCTGTTCTTACTACAATATGGCACTTCAACTTCAAATCCTACATGACAGCATTTAGACAGCAATGTACAATGTGCAATGAGTACCCTATTAGTCACGAAGTATAACCAGTAAGCCTCAAAAGAGATAACAATACTTTCCATAAGATACTGCTTCGTAAGAGCTCTTAGAGACACAAACTGTAGCAAATTTGGAATTACTCTATGGCAAGATTTACTAAAATATACTGATTTTGCTAGGCCTAGGTATTCGTTACATCATTGTCACCGTGGTTACTGAATGACACGTTACACTCTTTGCAGTCATCACTCAGTATTTAATCTTTCTGGGTCAAGCAACGGCATTACACAATGCACATTTTTGATTTAAATAAACAGAATTCAGTAAAGTTAAACTTAAATCTTACATTATTATTACTGTATAATTCTTGTTTAGTTACCGTTCCATGTTTTATCTTTGCTTTACTGACTATTGGCCTCCAGAAACCTCAAATGAGGAGGGAGGAGGTTTGGAATTTTGCGAGGGCCACTCCCCGAGATCCTGCCTGTAACCACAGCCGAGGGGTTGGTAACAACCCCAGGAGTACATGGATAAGACCAACCGCATCAACGGTAGGAGCACAGCTGGTCATGACATATTAGTGCTGCCGAATGGTCCAGCACCAAGAGCATGATGCCATGGCTGTGAGGGAAGCATCTGAGCATGCTGCACAGG
>NW_003556858.1:0-1336 GCF_000090795.2 Amphimedon queenslandica
TTTAAAATTAGTAAAAAAACAATTTTGATTGGAATCAACTCAAAATTTTCATAAGTGCATGTATGTGTATCAGGAAAGTTATAAAAATGCTGAATACAATTTTGGCAAAATTTGGGCAACTTAATAATTTTTAAATAATTCTGAAAGCTTCTACAGAACATAAGTACATGTATACATGTATATGTATTGGAAAAAATTGTAAAAAGTTATGATCGTTAATTCTTCTTTCCCACTCTCTCTAGCACTACTAAAGCAGGTTTTGTGTTAGGAATACTGTATGGTTTGAATCACACTCGTCAGTTTCTGAGTGATTCAGATTGTGTTGTACTTGGTGCTGTATTCCTCGTGTCATTACAACTTTATAATTTATGGTATGATCAGATCACAGATCCTTTTAAGAGACCACAAGAGATGATGTGGTCATATCTAGCAAGATCCATCAATCAAACAAACTCTAGGGACCCAGTAGGGGGGTCTGATACTGATGCTAACACTGATTCTAAAGCTGATTTTAACACTGATTCTAAAGCTGATTTTAACACTGATTCTGATCTCATTGCTGGTACAAGTGGAATGAAGCAAAGGATGATGGCAAAGGCAACCTCTAGTGAACACTAATGTAGCTGTTATGCAGTCATTTTACTGAGGAAATACAAATTGTGGCATGAAACTAAATAATATGTAGTGTTGTAGTATTTATATAGATCTATAAGGTGAATTATCTACTAGCTGTTCTCCAGTCTTCACCTATAAAATATACTTTGCAGGCATGGCAGTTCTCTCTCTCCTCTTTCTCTCTTTTGTTATAATCAATTTTACTGTACAATTTTCATTTTAAATACAATTTAACACAAAACTAATCAACAATATTATGAATGTGTGACAGCTTGTGTTTTTACAAGTTACTTTTTAGCAGGTAATGGTGCCTGAGGCCATGCAGTACCAGCCTGGTATCCTGCTTGCTTCTGAGCCCAAGCAATCTGCTGCTGCTGCTGCTGTTGCATCCATTGAGCATAATACTGACTCCCTTGTTGCACTGAGTATTGTACTGCACTTCCTGCAGGGGCCGGTTGAGACCACTGGGCCATTCCTTGAGGCTGGGGATACTGAGTCTGACCTCCAGTCTGAGGATATTGAACCGTTTGGGCCTGAGGATACTGAGCAGTCTGAGTCTGAATATATTGACTTGCAGTTTGGGCCTGAGGAGGATACTGAACAGTTTGAGCCTGAGGATACTGAACAGTTTGAGCCTGAGGATACTGAGCAGTCTGAGGATACTGGGTCTGAGCAATTTGACTTGCAGTTTGGGTTTGAAGGTATTGAGTGGTTTGGGTCT
>NW_003556859.1:0-1336 GCF_000090795.2 Amphimedon queenslandica
CCTTATATTAGTTCAAGGCAAATTGAAAGGCTCAGGAATTTGCATTTTATTTTTTTTGAGCATACAGTATAGGTTTAAAAATTTTAGGACTTTCCCATCTGATATGCGAATGTTGCAACCCATTGTCAACATAAATGAAATTGTACATCTTGTAGTAAAGCATCTGATGCTCCTTGGACTTAGATATGATTGACTACTATTATGATTCACTCACAGTCGAAAGACTGCTCAAAAATATCATTAACAAAACTTTAAAACACATTTTTGATACCCACAATAGTAACAGATAATAACTACTAATTATCATGACAAGCTAGATTGTAATAATAACAGAATCATAATGACTAGACGCAATGTAGAACAATAAGGGGTGAGCCTGAGCTTCTATTAATAATAATTTAATATTAATTTGTGAAATAAATGAAATGAATGCATAGGCGGCTGCAGGGGCAGGCAATGAGGGCAATGCCCTACTAGAATTTCTCACCGGAAGATGACATCATCATAATTAGCAGTTAATTAATAATTATTTAGTAGTTATTACATGCAATATAGCCAATTTTAATGACAAAAACTATATTATTTTGCTCAACAAAGTGATAATTAGTGGAGAATAAGCTGCTAACTGCATGATTCAACACAGTAAGCCAGTCAACCACTTCATAGGTCCATGTCTATGGGCCACTTCGGGAAGATATGATCCACTAGTCTGGCCAGACTAATCATCCACAGCTAGAATAACTGACTCCTTCATATAGCAGCTTCATTATTAATCATCATAGTCAGCTAGGACTCATTGAACAGCTGAATCACCTAGCTACAGATACTCTATATTGAAAGAGGTCTTTTAGGTATTGAATTTTATCCTCTTGAACACAAGAATGGCAGGGTAACTCTTCATTGAGAAGTTTAGAGCCTTTTTCAAGTGGATTTTTTCACAAAATGCTGAAATAGAAGTCTTAAAAGACTTAACTAACTCAAGAGCAAGACATGTGGGTGTGGTCATAGCCACACCTACTTTTTGACCACTCCCACTTTCAGCCACACCTTTGCCCTACTTGCAGTGAAATCCTGCAGCCGCCTATGTTGCATTCACCTTAGCAGAATCCTTTATACCAAGGAAAAGACTGTATATCTGCTTTCCCAACTTTTATTCTTGCTAGAGAAGTTTCAGACAGCAGTTTAGCCTTATCTAGCTGACCGTTTCCTGGAAAATAAGCTCAGACTTGCTTATAGCCGCCATTTTATCATTGTGACCACACCCGCTTTCAATGAAGATTAGGCTATTTAACTTTAATGATAGTTAGACGACCCTATCATGCCCGTACATACATAC
>NW_003556860.1:0-1336 GCF_000090795.2 Amphimedon queenslandica
GACACAGTCTCCTGTCATCATTACTTCCAAAGAAACGGCAAGGAAAACAAAAGACACAATCACGCTCCACAGAATACTCCATCCAAGGATATAAGCTATACCAGCTGGGCTGAAAAGACCTCTTAACATTACCAGATGTGTGAGATGGGTACACTACTGCATCTTCAGGCTGGGCTGGCTTGTCGTTCTTTGTCTTTGCTATATCTCGTGGTAGAGCTTGTGATGAAGATGCAGAGGGCAAAGATGCTGGTCCAGTATTGACAACAAGAGTAGTGGTGATAGTAGTAGACGTAGTAGTAGTAGTAGGGGGAAGAGAAGGTGAAGGAGGAGAAAAAGTAGAAGACGAAGCAGCAGCTGATTGAGTTACATTGGACTCAAGTGATTGTGAGTTGTCTTCAGCTGATGCAGTTACAAGAGATTGGTCTATTGAAAGTAAGAATTACAGTAACAACACTTATAACAGTATGCATATGTAATATTTTTGTATCTCTATACAGATGATTGTTACTACTTACTAGGTTCACTGTTGCTCCTTTTGGAAGGCTTGCTGACAAATGAAAGCAATGATGCTTGTCTTTTAGCCATGACTTTATCAGAGAATTGAGTTGCAACAGAGATCAAAGATGATAATACTAGAAGAACAAGGACTCAAGCTTGCTGTAGTTCAAGTGAATGTGTCTCTGTAGTGCTCACTGTGATTGGTCCATGCAGCTATAGCATCTCCTCCTCTGTCTCAGCTTATATTATCACTTTGCTGAGCAAATTGCAAGGAATTTTGATTGTTTCTAATGATTTTTATTAATAAAATTAATTTCTAATAATAGTTAATTAACTATATAATAACTACTAAATAACTATTAATTAACTTTTAATTATGATGATGTCATCTTCCGGTAAGAAATTCTATACTATGTCCCAACTGAGAATGGACCGGAAGTGGAAGCAGCTGCATTGGAATTTGAAAAATGTATCTACGTCACTAATGACGTACTATAATGATATTCATAGAGACATGGCCGATATTTCGGCTGTGTTGTTTCACTCTTAAAACAGTCTTGTTCTTCCTGATAAGCAGTACAATAGCTGCTGGAGTCAACTAGTCTTCATAAAGGCCATCATTATCAGAAAATCTTGCTCTATTAGCATTTTAAAAGAAGAATTATCAGTTTGGGCGCTCGACCACATGTGCTTATGTAAACTATGACATCATAAAACGTCATTGCGGTTAGCTTTGGTATGCCATTGGGTTTATAGGGAGAACCCGGTTCTCAGGGTTCCCAAGGGTTGAGAGACCCAAGACCTGAGATCCTGAAGCGGCATGGGCAACTAAGAACCT
>NW_003556861.1:0-1336 GCF_000090795.2 Amphimedon queenslandica
TTTTGCAAAAATGACCAAAAAATCACTCCAAATTTTTATTACATTTTCTGATACATATTGATGTCCTTATGCTGTGTAGAAAGATTCAGCTGATTCCAATCAAGTTTGGATTTTTTATGATTTTTCAAAGTTGCTCAAAAATTGGACAAAAGTCCCTGTACTATAGTACAGGGATTTTTGTAAAATTTCACAAAAATTGAAAAGTAGAAAATTCCCCAGTGTTATTACATTTTCTGATGCATAAACATGTACTTATGCAGTGTAGGGAAGTTGAGCTGATTCCGATGAAGTTTGAATTTTTTATAGTTGCTCAAAAATCGGGCTAAAGTCCCTGTACTATAGTACAGAGATTTTTGAAAAATTTCAATAAAATTGACAAGTGAAAAATTCCCCAGTTTTATTACATTTTCTGATGCGTATACATGTACTTATGCAGTGTAGGGAAGTTTAGCTGATTCCGATAAAGTTTGAATTTTTTATAGTTGCTATAAAATCAGGCAAAAGTCCCTGTACTATAGTACTGGGATTTTTGGGAAATTTCAATAAAATTGACAAGTGAAAAATTCCCCAGTTTTATTACATTTTGTGATGCATATACATGTACTTATGATGTGTAGAGAAGTGGAGCTGATTCCGATCAAGTTTGGATTTTTTATGATTTTGAAAGGTGCTGTATATTTGTACCATCTTTGAATTGATTGTTAGTGGGTGTTCCCGGTATCATCTACTGCGCATGCGCAGATCCCTCTGTATAAATGAATGGGCCAACCTGAAAGCTGCTCGAGCTGAGGAGGTCTGAGTTAATTGGTAGGTGTGGTTAATGATTATGGCCCATCCTACATTGTAGTGAAGATGTCTGGCTTATTCTTGTTAATTAATTGACTCTGGCTGGGACTTAAAATATTAAAGGACCTTCTTTCTTGATGTCTTTGGGCGACGGGACATCTTTCACTATCATTGGGGAGTTGTTGTACTCAATCCTGGCCTGTCCGAGGCTTAACTTATCCATTACAACTGTAGTTACCGAGGTAAATACACTATAGATCAATACTGCATTGTGTATGTATAACTACTGTATAAGCTTATGAGTTTTACTGTATTACTGAACGTGTACAATTAGGTAAAGTAATGTTTAAAATACAGTACAATACTGTTTTAACTGCTGTATACTAGTGTTTTTACTGTTCTATTTATAGTGAGATGGACTTTGATGTACACTAATGAAGTCTTACTCCTTCTCAAGGTGATGGATCATCTTTTACCAAGATAGGACAGCTTATATTCATTATATCTTTTTAATTGTACAACATTGCTGTATAATAATTATACTGAGATA
>NW_003556862.1:0-1336 GCF_000090795.2 Amphimedon queenslandica
GACAAAAAGCTAGAGGAACAGCTGTGACAAATTATACATCTTCTCCCTCTCACGGCCCGCTTGATCTATGCCAATTAAAGGGCTACCAAAGCTCTCTTCCGAAAGATCACCATATCTATCAAGTAAAAGAAGCCTTTTGCCTTTTAGGTCCTGCTCTTGAGCTCCCTGCCAGAAAGTAGCAAGCATTCACTTGATGCATCCACTTCACCCATTTTTGGGTGAACCAGAACGAGCGGAGTATGGTCAATTTGCCAGACCCACCCGTAGGCACGGAGGGTGTGGTCTGGCTACGCGAGACTAATCCTACATATAGGCTACCGCCTATATAATAATAACAAGCGTAACAGTGTAAAAAATATTCCTATAATTGATTTCACCACCTTGCAAGTACAACTTGGTCATTATTAAGACTTATAGAGGTTCTCTCTACCTTCAAATGCTTCTAGAGAAGTTTTTAAACAGTATCTCTAAGTTCTCTTGCTGTTAGAAAGCTGTTAACTTTGTCCCATATGTAAGCCGCCATTTTGTTTGCCGTGACCACACCACTCACGTAAACGAGCGTGGGCGGGTGGTTGCTAAGGCTTGTTGGGGCGAGCATGAGCGAGACCATAGATACTATATATACCAAGTGGATGCGAAACAGGAAGTGGATTGTACATGAAATTATATTGGTGACGTCACGAGCAGTATGCCTATGCTCTTTTCGCTCTAGCGTAGCCTCTACTGGCCTTGTTTCTCGAAGTTTTGGGTTCTTGGTCAAGTTACTACTTTCCTGAGTTGAAGTAAGCATTATGAAGTCTCTATTAGCTCGAATGACCTGCTGAATCCTTGTTTGCTTGATCACTGGATCTCGTTGTACTGTAAAACATGGCGGCCTATAGTTCTGACTTTAAACACTTTTCTCCAATCTGGGGCAGAGTTAGTAAGTGTTATTTGGGTAGAAGAAGGATATTATTGTGTTACATGGTCTGTAACTACTAGCTTTCCACTGCAGTTTTATAAAATAGAAATATATCCATTTTTTAGTTTATTAATGGTCTGTTTTGTAAACGCCTTTTCTGGAAAACTATGCGATTTGAAGAGGTATAATTTTGTATGTGTCTACGTACATGCCTTTTGTACGGTTTGTATATTTTCATAATTATTTTAAAGCTATGTTTCTTCAAAAAAAGTTAGTTAATGTCATTGTGATATACCATATTAGAATGATAAAACTATTATTATAATATTATTTTTTTGATCATCAAATAGGGTATGAATATGAAACCAATGAAGATAAATTGTCTGTTGTTTCTTGTATTGACTCTTTTCAGAAGAAATATAGATTTTTATGAAG
>NW_003556863.1:0-1336 GCF_000090795.2 Amphimedon queenslandica
TGTGAATATATAGCTCTTCAAAAGGCGCCCTACGGTATGACATGTCTTATTGTTTTTTTGGTTTTGATATCATTATCACTTATAATCCTGAGAATAAAGGACAGTTTCTAAGAGAGCAGAAATCCCAGTATATCTATTACATTATCATACAAATAAAGTAAAGATAAATAATTGTTCTCTGAGCTTAAGAGAAACAGTGAATGACAATTTAGACCATAGGAATAAAAAGAAAACTAGAATTACAAATACATTAAATTAAAGAGAGATTAGACAGAGAGGAGAGAGAGAATAATTAATTAAAAACAATAAAAAATTAGATAATTTATACTATGATTTATTACAAACTGACATGAGTTGACAGAAAAACTACATGGGCAACGGACATCAAGACAAATTGAAGTACTTCTCAAAATACAACTACATAAATCTCTAATAGGGAGCATTTCGGTCAATTATGAGTGCCAATGCACCGCCCCCCCCCCCAATGACATCACCCCTGGGGTGCTCTTAATATGAAGTATTCATATTATACTCTATAAACTATGCCTGCATTGCAGTTACTGCATGCATGCTGACATGCTGAGAGCAAGTCAACAATTGTGGCCTCTAAGTGGCCTTTACTACACCCTAATGTATACTTGATATGCATATACATAAAACAAATAGAACTGTTTCATCAGCAAGGCTTCATCCAGGTATAGTAATATATTCATAATATAGGTTAACTTATGTATGGTACATTAAGCAATTTGTACTACCTCTGGTCAAGTGAAAATACCGGTAAACTACATCAGTGTAATTAGCTAGCTTATACAATCTTACATCTGTCAATGAAGTACATTATTAATGACCGTCTATGTACAGTAAAAGGAAACAAAAGAAGGTGCATTATAAAAAGTAAAAGATCAAATTAAGTAGCCATTAGCTAATAATATCTGATTGGCAGCTGTAAGTATTAACTTGAGCAATGAATCAAATATAATCATACTCCTCAGTCCTACTAATTAGAATTATTATTATAACTATAATTATATTTATTTGACATACTCATTTGTTACTGTGTGTAGTTCATAGCTCACATTCCTATCATACATCATATTATTAGCCTGAGTAGTAGCAGCTGGTACTGGTGGTGGTATGTTATTATTAATCACTGATTTCTTGCAACTAATAAATGCAATAAAAACAATGTCCACGTGCAGTCAAATTTAATGTTATACTTACTGATAGGAAATAACAGCAATCAATATTAATATCAATATGATATTAAAGGATATACTCAAACCAGATAACACTAGTGCTGCATTAGCAGAGCCTGTGCCTTTAATTGAATTGA
>NW_003556864.1:0-1336 GCF_000090795.2 Amphimedon queenslandica
GTTTCCAACCTATAAAAGAGAGAGAGAGTGATTGAGTGTACATTTACCATCATATGAACTCTTGATATTAGCTACTTACAATAATCTTTTCTTCATTTTGCATTCTTTTACTTTCTCATTTGACTCGATGTTCTTCCTCCACATGTCCCTACATGACAAAAGTAAATAACATTCTTGAGCTTCATTTTGCAGCTTCATATTTGATCTATTATACATCATGCAGTCTTAAAAGTACATGCACATTAATCAAGAATAGTAGATAGAGCCTATTCTACAAACAAACTCACATAAACTTACAGTGTTAATGCTTGAGATTCTTCATCAATGATATTCAAATCATCAGATACTGTAGTACCATCATTACTTAGCTTTTCTTTAAGATCAGCTAATTTCACCAGTCTCTCAGCAACTAAATGTAATTATTGCACAATAATAATAATAACACAGTGAAAATATCTTGTACATTTTAGCTTCAAGTTCTCCTTTAATTCATTATTGTCCTCCAACTGATCATTAAGTGATGTACAACCCTACATGAATATTGAACCTGTTTTGATGCCATTATCTGATTCTGACAAAATTATGCTATGACAATTCTCTCCTTTTCAATTTTTGGAAACTTTGGCCCGAGACCATGCACTAAAGCACAGGGACTTTGACCCAGCTTTGGAGTAATTTTTAAAATTTGTAAAAAAATCCAATTTTGATTGAATCAGCTCAAACTTTCTACACAATATAAGAACATATACATTCATCTGATAAAAATGGAGAATTATCTACTTTTCAATTTTGACAAAAATTTGTAAAAAATCAAATTTTGATTGGAATCACTGAATTTTCATCGTATGAACAAAACATGAGACTCAAGTCATGTTTTACATAAAATGAGATGGCTGATCTGAATCTACTAGTCAATTCTGTCAGAGTGTCCTCGCAACTGTTTCTAATGAAGGTAAGATTCAAGAGATGCATGCAAGGATGATTGATAAAGGTGAGACTAGACGTGCTTGATTTACTGTTCATCCTGTACAATAGAACTGTCCATTTCCATTTCTTCAGTTAGCTTGTTTACGGACGACCTTTTATTCTCATTAATTCTCTCATAACTAAAAAATAAGAGGAAAGTTTATCAAGGAGTTGCATGCTCACTTGTTGACAAGTCCGTCTAGTTCAAGTGATTTCTGCTCGTTTAGTTTGAGATTCTCTTCAGACTGTGTGTGCCTTACAGCCACTTTAGAGTGCTTGTCTCTCACTGTATAATGATTACATGTATATTAAAGGAAGGTGGTATATCCAGGATGATTAATGATTATTATAAAGATGAGTGACAACACTC
>NW_003556865.1:0-1336 GCF_000090795.2 Amphimedon queenslandica
TTGGACATTAGGATCAACTTGTTCCTTCAGCAACAGTTCAACTATTTGAGTGTGACCATTTTGACAAGCCACCATAAAAGCATTTCCTCCATCATTCGTTTGGACATTAGGATTAACTTGTCCCTTCAGCAACAGATCAACTATTTGAGTGTGACCATTTTGACAAGCCACCATGAAAGCATTTCCTCCATTATTCATTTGAACATTAGGATCAACTCTTTCCTTCAGCAACAGTTTAACTGTTTGAGTGTGACCATTTTGACAAGCCAACATTAAAGCATTCAAACCACCTTTCTTTTGAACATTAGGATCAACCTGTCCCTTCAGCAACAGTTCAACTATTTGAGTGTGGCCATTTTGACAAGCCAACATAAAAGCATTCAAACCACTTCTCTTTTGAACATTAGGATCAACTTGTTCCTTCAGCAACAGTTCAACTATTTGAGTGAGGCCATTTTGACAAGCCAACATAAAAGCATTTAAACCACTTCTCTTTTGAACATTAGGATCAACTTGTTCCTTCAGCAACAGTTCAACTATTTGAGTGTGACCATTTTGACAAGCCAATATGAAAGCATTCAAACCACTTCTCTTTTGAACATTAGGATCAACTTGTTCCTTCAGCAACAGTTCAACTATTTGAGTATGGCCATTTTGACAAGCCAACATAAAAGCATTCAAACCACTTCTCTTTTGAACATTAGGATCAACTTGTTCCTTCAGCAACAGTTCAACTATTTGAGTGTGACCATTTTGACAAGCCAATATGAAAGCATTTGTTCCATCATTCATTTGAACATTAGGATCAACTTGTTCCTTTAGCAACAGTTCAACTATTTGAGTGTGACCATTTTGACAAGCCAACACAAAAGCATTCCAACCATTCTTTTTTTGAACATTAGGATCAACTTCTTCCTTCAATAACAATTCAACTATTTGAGTGTGACTGTTTTTACAAGCCAATATAAAAGCATTGCCCAGACTGTTTCTTTGCGGAACATTATAATATATAGTATCAACCTTCAGTAACAGTTCAACTATTTGAGTATGACCACTTTCACAAGCAAACATAAAAGCATTGCCCAGACTGTTTCTTTGCGGAACATTATAATATATAGTATCAACCTTCAGTAACAGTTCAACTATTTGAGTATGACCATTTTCACAAGCAAACATAAAAGCATTCACTCCATCTTCTCGTTGATAATTATAGTCAACCCCTTTACTAATCAATAGCTCAACAACTTCATAGTTACCATAGTAACTAGCAATCATTACAGCATTCAATCCATCTGATGTCTTCAGGTGAGGATTAGCATTAGCTTGTAGTAACATG
>NW_003556866.1:0-1336 GCF_000090795.2 Amphimedon queenslandica
CATAGATACCTCGTCTACTATTATAATTTTTAAATTTTTAAGTGTCATTTTTATTCTTTTCTGAGCTTCTTTACTCAAAGCCCAATATCCAGCTGTCTTTCCCTCATGCTCTATTGGTAGCTGAAATAATCTATGTATTGTTAGTCCACCTACATTAAATGCGGCTATACCTGTTGGTGCTACTATAGCACACATAATTTCACCACTTTTTGGATGCCATATGTCATCCACTAGGCATTTTATTGCCTCTATCAAAAACGATTTACCAGTTCCACCTACACCACTAATAAACATTCTTAGCGGTTTGATATTATCTAATCTAAGTAGTCTTGAAGACTCATTCTCTAATAAGTCTTCACGTTCTTTTTGACTTATAAGATGACTCTTAATTTTATCAAAAATTCTTTTTTGATCTACATTAAGCATTGCCTCTCTTTGCTCTAATGTTAAATTAGGTACATTTATGTGCATGTCAGCAATATCAGCTACTGCTTCCATTATTTCACCTAGTAATTGAGGCTCATCATCTTCCTTGTTATCAGGAAGTTCTTCTTCAGTGAAACCGGCTTCATTTCTTGCATCGACTATTTTCTTCCAATTATGTTCAGCTTCTAATAATTTCTGTAGTTTGTTGAAATGATTTTCAATGCCACGTATAGATGCTTCTCTGTGACGCCTAAAAGCTTCTTCTATTGTTTCTCCTTCCATTACAAGTGTGCTCTCGTCTCTAAAAGGCACAAATAAAAATATTAGCTAGTAATAAAAATTGTCTCTTTCCGCTTCTTGCATAGGATTAAATTTCCTATGGTTTGGAAGAACTGGCTTTGATCGAAGTTTGTATTCTCTTTCACCACTTTTCCCTATTCCATCAAATTTGTAATCAGCAACAAATTCGTAAAGAGACACATCTTCCATGTTATTCGGTCTTGTTGGATAAAAGTCTTCAATTATGCTAGGATTAAAAATGTCTTTTGAAGATTGATCCATTTTAGTTAAAGATGAATAGTTTTTGATTTTTCTGCTCCTCTTATGAGGCAAGTACACATTAACATACTGTACAGTTACTGATTTCATGTATAAACTTTCACCAAGAAGAAGATCGCTAGCTTCATATAGTCCTACTTCTTTAGCTCGAAGTAATTTTTGGCCGATTTTCCAAAGCCTGCTGTATATGTTGTCACAGCTGCTGACTTCATCCCATAAGTCCTGTGCATGACTCTTTTCTGCTTTAGTGACATATCCAGTTACATACTCTGTTAAGGAAAGACTCCTCTCAGCTATGTATTGCAAGTCCATATTTGCACGCCACAATTTCAGCAGTAAAGGATTATAGTCG
>NW_003556867.1:0-1336 GCF_000090795.2 Amphimedon queenslandica
ACTACCTTTCCATATTTATATTATTGATGAGGAATTTTGTCCAGGATGGCGTTCCATATGTTCTTACTCCATAGTTATCAAGCTGTTCTCTTAAATAATCTTGTAATGTCCTGTTCTGTCCATCACACATTAGGCCAATTACTTCAAGCACCAACTTAATCCATAAAGCATCATGATGAAGTATATCTGATAACAGTTTATACTCAGTGTTCCTTTTTAATTCAGTTGCGCTTTTCAAGCCTAGTGAAGCTGCTCCACTAGCCTACCCAAAAAACAAATGACTATGCATGCACAATTGCAGATTATGCATATATGATCACTTCATTTTATCATCTTTTAGTGTTTCTAATGTCCTTGTTTTATGTGTGCTTGATTGATTTCTATTTGTACTCACTTTAGATATTCTTATAGATTCATTAGATAACAGTGGGTCTTCATCTTTGTGAGCACAAACTACATGTACATTTACATGGCACATAAATACATGTATTGAGTATTTTCTCTCTTTATGACATTCATTACATTTGTATTTCAACATTCTACATGTAAATCAATTACCAGTTTCTTCCATTAGTATTATCACATCTTTACCTGATGTGTATGTAACAGCCTAATAATATCAATACATTACTGAACTAATAATATCATCAGAAATAATGAACTAACTGCTTCTGATTCAAAACCAATGGATGCATGCCTTCCAGTAAGCTTTGCTGAAACAGGAGGGCTTGCCTGCATAAAGATTAAAAAATAGTCTTTTCTTATTAATTATAACAATAGCTCACTGAAGAATAGTGCTGCAACTTCTTTCGTTTCTTTAATTGTGCCTTTAATTCCACACTGAGCAAAACCAAAGATAAAATTATTTATGCAAGTACAGTTGGCATCTTACATTTCCTTGAAGTTTACGCTAGCAGCCTCCAGCCTTTTTTTAAAATTGAGAAACAACTTCTCTTCACGTGACTGCTCGGCAGCTTTAATTAGTCTTTCCTGTACTTCCTTGTTGCCTGAGAAAAGGAGAGCCTTCATTAGAGCCAGGGCTTCCTTTGATATTCTCTCATTAGGATGCAAAAGTAAAGGTATCACCTATATGTACAAATAACATACCATTTATTTTAAAGAGTATTTTTATAATAAATTATTAGCTATTTACATACACGACTGATAGCATTATTGAATGACTGAATAGACTCCTGAACTGGAACAACAATGTCTTTGCATTTCCTTTATAACACAAAACATAAAAATAAAATTGTTATAATTTTTAATCTAACTTTCTGAATTCTTTAGGATCCCTTTCTTTCAACTCTGGATCAATATGCTTGATTTTATTATG
>NW_003556868.1:0-1336 GCF_000090795.2 Amphimedon queenslandica
AAGCTGTTCAGTTGCATTTCTGACACGTTGTCTCTCTGATTGTTGTCCATGGAATAATTTATCACAGGATGGTTTAAGTGTAGGCTGCAACTTATGGAGAAATGCCACTGGAGTTGGATAGTGTTTAGGCCTCCTACAGACTAAAGTTTGTTTAGTGGCATTGTATAAAAATGATAATCTATAGCTTGAATTTGTTATGTTAAATGTACTATGATGAGATCCTCCATCAATTATTCTGTCAGGATAGATAGCACCCTGATCTAATACCACAGAATGATACGTGCTGCTCTGGTTTGATATTCCCACTGTAATTCCACTGTAAGACACTGTCATTACAACAAGTATTGTATATGCCAGTACAACATAAAAGGCATCTTTAATACTATCACTAGCTATAGGGAGAAACCAAAATAGCATCATTAAAGTTTGCAATTATTTTGCTACTAATCACTAGACTACATAGCCATTCAGTTCCTTTACAATGTTATAATGACAGTTCATATTGAGCTGAGGCAACAACTGTTACATAACTTGTTGTAGTTTTGGTATAGAACTTGAGTCACACCATGCTCTACTATGATTCCATCAGTGGTCACACTCAAAATGGGCATGCAGTCCCGGGGGATCAGTTGCCAGGGACTTGCCATAATTTAATTCTAAATCTTACTCCAGGCAGATGCTTTCTGCATAGCTATGCTTACTGGCATGGAGCACTACTATTGTAGTAGCCATCATAATGATGATTGTTGCATATACAGGCTGCATGATGACTATCTAGACTAGACTATCCAGCCGTTCTGTATTGTATATATACTATGACCCCAGGCTACAAGAATTCACTAATGATGACTCACTAGGCTAATAATATTTACACTTACTAGGTCTATCATTCATAGCCATCATTGTTCTTCTTTCTGCTAGTCCACTTTTTGCTGCCAAGCCGCGCCGAAGGGATAATTATCACTGTTATTGTTACGAGGTTTAACAATTTTATTAATGGTTAGAGTGGGCGAGTCTTTGAATCAAAATGGCTGCCTATGTTCACAGCAAGATGTCTGGTGGCTTGGCTGGTGGAAAGGGCTACCAAGACCTTCTGGACCAGATATTGTCAAAATATAAGAAAACAGAACTTAAGGAAGCACTAGAAAGCTTTCCTGACATCATGTAAGATAATATAATCATTAAAGTAAATATTTAATTATTTAGGAACATGCAGCTCTTGATGAAAGATTGAGTCTTGTTGATGCCACATCCGTCCTGTCTTTCTTTGCTGAGAGAATCCCGAGAATAGGCAAAGACATTGTTAAGGATGTCTGTCACTTTGCACTAGCAAGCA
>NW_003556869.1:0-1336 GCF_000090795.2 Amphimedon queenslandica
CTCTCAGTGACAGTGCTAATGATCTCTTCAATGGTTAGTTTCATTGTATTAGACAGTGATACGTTACGACCAGACACTGCACCATTACTGAGCTTGTTCAAGATATCAGTAGCAGCACTATAAAATGGAAAAATCAATTAATAGAATAAAGCCTTGTATTGCTTTGTCTCATGCAGTTATTTCACGTGTATCTTTGCCTTTCCTTCTTCTCTCATTTCTTACCTGCTCAGTTGAGATGGTGTGGTTGAATGGTAAGCAGTTAGGTAGTCAGTATACAAGTCACTTTCAGTCCCAGGGTGATTGATGACAATAACTGCTCTCTCATTCTGTAACACACTAAAATAATAAAATTTAAAAAACCATTTATATCAAATCCAAAACAGGAAAGAAGGTTATATTAAAAATTCAAAACTGATTTTAAACCAAACAATTTCAAAACTTACTGCGTGCATTAAGTACTAACCTGCTGCTATCAGTTGGGACTGACAGGGTAACATAGAAAGCTCTTGGTATTACATCAGCTGATATGATGTTCAATTGTATAGTTGCATTGCCAACGTCAATAGGGAAGAGAACAGAAGCACTAGTGACTGATGTGAAGTGAACGCTAGCCAGTGCTGGTAAGAATGTCACTTCACCAACTGTTATGGGGTCAGACGATTCAACTGTAGAATATGATACTTGACTCGATAACTTGAGGCCCTGCAAGCGCTGTATCATAAGGACCTGAGTCAAATCTGTAGCTACTACAGACCTATTGGAGATTAGAAAATAAAAGGAGATAAATTAGTAACTTAATGTATCGCTTAAATAATACACTTTGTCTTACCTGCTGTTCACAGAAAATTGATATACTGAGAATCGACTAGGAGCTGCTGTGATTGTTGCTACTGTAACAGCAAATGTAATACCAACTGTTGAAGAAGATATCCTTAAACTAAACGTCTCTCCTGAAGCAGGAACCTTAAATAGAGGAAGAGGAGATAATTAAATATTTTATAATTTGTAACGCAGTGATTACTTTGTTTGGTGATAGAGCTAGTGTAATGTTAGCAAGGCTCTGTCCTGGACTGAATGTCACATTGCCAGAGTCTCTTACTAAAAGGTCACCAAGAGCAACAGGATGGACACCACCATCAGAATAATAAGTCTGCCAGTCAATCTATAAAATTAATATGATGATGATCAAATGCATGTATGTATGATATTATGACTCACTGTTATTCTTTCAAACAATCCTCCAGTCCTGCTAACAGTGATAGTGCCTAGTTGCAAAGAATAAATAATATTATAATTTAGCTATTATAAAACTATACCTTCGGGCTGAGTATCTTCA
>NW_003556870.1:0-1335 GCF_000090795.2 Amphimedon queenslandica
TTCACTCTCTTCTCTTGTCTCTTGCTCCATGGCTTCACTTTGCTCCTCTGATCTTTCGGGTAATGGCTGATGCTCTTCTGAATGCTGCTCCGTATCAACTTGAATCTGTCTTCTCTGAGCTCTTGTCATCACTGCTAATGCTGATTCATCTTCTGACTCTTTAATCTCTCCAATATCAATCTGATGCTCTTTAGCCAGTTGTTTCAGTAGCTCTATCTGTTCTGATTTTGGTAATCGCTTTGCCATATGTTTGTGTAGTGGTACATCCCTTCCCAACAGCACATCTTCTGCTAGTCCTTGTACTACTGCTGCTTTCACCTGGTAATCCTCTCCATCAAATGTTATCCGAACTGATGCTAGTGGATACTCCCCATAAGTTCCATTCCCAAAAGTAACTCCAATCGTCTCCTTCTCTATGTCTTTCAATGCTACAAACTTCCTATCAACCACAGTCCTTGATGCTCCGCTGTCTATCTGAATTCGCTTCACATTGTGTCCATTGATCTTTCCTTCTCCATGCCAAATGACTTCCTCTGCATTCTCTTTGGCTCGTAGAGTTTTCTCCGTACAATTTCTTGCTATATGCCCCTTGCGATTACACTTGTAACAGGTAATCTCTGAAGGTGACTTTCTCTCCTTCTTGTTTCCAGTAGATCCTTCAGTCTTCCTTGGGAACTCCTTTGACCGACCGTGATCCTGCTTTGGTCTATTCCTCTGTGGTAAACAACTATGAGCTGTATCATAAGATTCAATAAGCTCTCTAACTTTCTCTGGTGTCTCTGGGTTCTGAGAAGTTACCCAGATTCTCATCTCTTGTGGTAACCCATTTAAAAGCTGCTCTACTGCAATCTTGTTAACTACCTGTTCCATTCCATTCTCTGGTACTAACCATCTCTTCACCAGTTTGACTCCTCTAGCTATCCAATCAGTTGGGTCTTGATCTCTTGTCCAAACATGACTCCTGAACTTTCTTCTACACCTCTCTGTGTTGATGTTATAATGCTCCAAAATAGCTTTCTTGACTCCATCATAATCAGTAGTAGTTCCCAGATCAGTACAAACAGTTCTAGCCTTGCCACTTAGTAACGGTGTCAGACGTAGAATCCAATTTGTCCGATTCACCCCTTGTATCTTCATAATACCTTCGAATGCTTCAATGAAGTCTTGGATATCCTCTGTTTCTTGATATGGTGATATTTTTAAATGAGGACTATTCCCTTCTCTTTCTGCTAGAACTCCTTTCATAATCTCTATTTGCTGCATATGCTGCTCCTGCATGGCCTGTATCTCTTCATAATGTCTCTCTCTTTGTCGCTCCTCTTCTTGACGACGTTC
>NW_003556871.1:0-1335 GCF_000090795.2 Amphimedon queenslandica
AACTGAAAGATTTGTTTGCTGACATGTGGCATCAATCATTGACCCATACTGCTCACCAACTCCTTTCATACCATCCTGATACATTTGATTTAATGTTGACACAACTTTCTCTGAGAATGCCATTGTATTTGATACTATATTATAAGTATCACATAAATCAAAACAGATGATGAGAAAATATTAATTGAAAGCAAACATACAAAAAATGAAAAAAGAACAAGAGATAATAATATACATGTACACAACACAGTAGAAACTATGATCCAAAAACATTCATAATGACGAGGCTTCAAAATTTCTTTCAAACCAATTTTTACCATAGTATTTTGTGTTAATTAGCTTATTATCATTATTATTACCACTACTGACGAAAGCAGAGAAATGAGACACAAAATAACAAAATTAAGAGGCAGAATATCCAAAAAAGCACAAAAGGAATTAAAGACAGAAAGGAAATAAATAAACAAAAGTGATAGATGAGAGGGCAATACATGTACGTATAGATAAGTTAAGTTTTTATTAGTCAAAGTTATTGTCTTAATTGTTACCCTTTCATTAATACTTGTAGTACTATTATTGACACTTTTGTCTTGTTACACAGTGTGCCTTCCTTTAGCCATGGTAACATAAACCACATTAATTCTTAGTTCCCACTTTCTCATATGACTATAATACATACATGTAGTTTTTCATTGACAAACAAGCAAATACCTCACTGCACTATATACATACTTTGATGCACTATAACTCAAAAAACAGCCCAACCCTTGACCAAATAATACAAGTAAAATGATGATACACATACATGTAGCTCACAGACAGTAGATACCGGCATGTGTATCCACCAGCAAATAAATCTATGTATATATGCACAGCATTTAATTAACACTTGATAGATTTTCCTACAAAAAATTCTAACCTAGTATAAGATGGAGTATCTCTATGACAGCAGGACGGGTATAGAAACTCTATGGGAGACTGGAAGCCAGAGGCTGTAACAAGAAATAAGCGTTTAGACTATTTAGCACTTAGCAGCTTTAAAGGACATGCACTGACACGTGTATATCCACGCCTTCTTTAGTTAATTGCTAGTTATAAATTTTAGGTTTCCAATTATGCATGATAGAGTGGTAGGAAAACGTTTCCTGTTTTTCTATTACATTTGCTTCAAAAAGTTTCCGGATCGGGTGCAATGTAGTATTTCCTGTAAAATGGCCACGGACCGGTAAACTGTAAACTACCCAATATGACAGTACCACAATTGTAATATCAATAATATCACAATTCATGTACATATACATGCATGCACATTAATTGATCTAAATTACCTTTCTA
>NW_003556872.1:0-1335 GCF_000090795.2 Amphimedon queenslandica
TGTAGTTTCCGGTGGCATATATTCTAGTTGACCCTGAATATCTACTTACATGTAGCTTCTTCAGGCTACATTCTTCATGCCTGGTCAGAGTCCTATACATCAATGAATATGATTGTGTATCTGCTTTCTAGTCTTTCTTGTGCTGTCGGTATTATCGACCATTTGCATTTTGCTGTAAGTTAGCTTAAGACTTGCTACCCGACATTTGAATTCATTTAACTGTGACCACACTTGGTTTCAATGAAGATGGGGGTATTTAACTTAAATAATGATTAGACAAACCACCTGTATCTTCTTGCCAAATTTCATTAAAATTGATAAGGAGAGAATTCTCGATTTTGTAATTTTTCCTGATGCAGTACATGTACTGGTGATGCTTAGAAACTTTGAATTGGTTCTGATTAAAATTTGAAGTTTCAACAAATTTTTTAAGTTACGCAAAAATAGGGCCAAAGAACCTGTACATGATCTTTAGCTAAATTTTGTTGAAATTGAAAAGAAGTGAATTCTTCATTTTTATAATTTTTTTCTGATACATATGCATGTACTTATGTTGTTTAGTAACTTTGAGATGATTTTGATCAAAATTGAATTTTGTTATGAACATAAATTACTCTAAAAGCATATACTACACATGTACTATTGTAGTGCTTGTCACTTGTCAGCTCACAAAGCATGCTGTGTGTGACTGTGGACGAAAGCTCTAGATCTTTACCTAAAACCAAGAGTAGATAATATTCTTGCTAAGACTCATCAAACTTGTATTAAATTGATTTTTGCAGATTAATCTTCGCAAATCCACAAAAATAATGTGATAACTGGACAAATATAAACATAGGTGTTAATCATAATTTTGACTTTCGAAAAATTAAATCTGCCGAAGTTAATTCCTACTTGTTTAAGGCTTTTTGCCTATAAAAAGTAACCCTTCATCCTTCTCTTATTTTCTGATCCTCATCGTTTCTATTATCAAGAGGCTATTATTCTCTCTTTCCTTGTTAATCTTAATTGTATATTCACTTTTTATTTTTGTGTGGCTAATATTTTTTACAATTGTCAGACGTTTCCTCAAAATCATTGAAAGAGCTCTTTGTGATAAGAGAGACCTTTTGCAAGTTATAATAGTTATTAAACTAAAGGATTTTAGTGCTTAGTGATAGAGTGTTTATTGCTGGAGCAGCCATTTAGCAACAACTGCTATTGCAGAATACCTTATAGCTTGAAATTTTCGTGGAATGTAAATTTCGTGGTTTTCATGGTTATGGGCTGCCCACAAAATTTAAACCCACAAATCATTGAAGTGCCATCCCCTTACACGCTATGTAAACTGTCAAC
>NW_003556873.1:0-1335 GCF_000090795.2 Amphimedon queenslandica
ATAGACACTCTAGAATCACCTGACGAAGAGTATAACAGTGTCTAGTAAGACCAGTGAAAATAATCTCAATTGATTTGAGATTATCACACAGGAATATTGATCCAAACAGATCCTCTGAATAAAGCTTGACAGCATATCGAAGCTGCTGTGGAAAATTTCTTGAACGACTATCAATAAAAAAATGAGGTTTTTCCTTCCGACTCAATAAAGAGACAATTAATGTAGGAAACAGACCCTGTAGAGAAAGAGACAGTAATACAATACAAACACACTGTCAGTGTATTACCTGTAGTACGAGTTTACTGTTGAATGTAATGACCAGTGGGTCACACTTTCCAGTGAAGACCTTCTTCTTTTCTTCACTCATTCTTTCAGGAGGTAACACTATGGGCATAAAGAACCGTTGAACGGTAGAATCAGAGCCTTTGATTGGTGAAACAACAAAGAGATACTGCAACAAGAGGAGGAAATCACGCGGAGTGAAGAGTGACTTTACAAAAGGAAGACCAAGGTCATCAAATATAGATTCCTCAAAGACTCCATCTCTGTAAGAAGTTGTTTCTAGATGGACCCGGAACTCTCTGTGTACTATTGTAATTATATATTATGTGTTTATTCAAGTGTATTCTAGAACAATCATGTAAAGTATTCTTGTATGTTATAGAACCTTCTGGACATTTATAATATCTATATAAGTGTGTTGTGTTAGTTGTGTTTTAGTTGTGAGTTTAGTGTTGATTAAGAATAAAGTTTGGTTAACAGATAGTTGGAGCGTCTGTTACATTTTTTGGTGGCAGCGGTGGGATAGTTCTCAAACGGTTGTAGAGGAAAGACCCACTATTGTATCTCTGCAAGAGAGAGAGACTAAAGTTTATAGTGTCTGGTGTGACTGTTTATGTCGGATAACAGTCGAGAGAATCAAGGGCGGTATTCTCTACGGGACTTACCAAGACACGACTACAGAGGACAGTTGCGAGGATTACATATTTTCAGAGAGAGTTATACTTCAGTTGATACGGAAGACTGTACTGAAGTGGAAGAAAGTCTTATTACAGGAGTTAGTGATCCGATGGAGCAATTAGCGGCAGCTTTGGCAAGTTTAGCAAAGCTTCAGGAGGAGGCCCAGAGACAAGCTGAAGAACGTCGTCGAGAAGAGGAGCGATGGCGAGAGGAGCAAGCTGAAGAACGTCGTCGAGAAGAGGAGCGACGGCGAGAGGAGCGAGCTGAAGAACGTCGTCGAGAAGAGGAGCGACGAAGAGAGGAGGCCCAGAAACAAGCTGAAGAACGTCGTCAAGAAGAGGAGCGACAAAGAGAGAGACATTATGAAGAGATGCA
>NW_003556874.1:0-1335 GCF_000090795.2 Amphimedon queenslandica
TTTCTCAGCATGGGCGTATTTATCTTGCATGGAGTAGGAAGCATTCAGTGCAAAATAGACTCCCTTACCATACCGAGCAGCTAGAGAATAAGAGAGAATAATAATTTAAGTATTTAAGATACTAGTACATAAAGAATTACTACTACTACTGACTGCTCAGAAAGAAATAAACTCATTATTATTCCTTCCTCTACTCTTGTACTCACCATTAGAATCAGCAGCATATCCTCTATTAAAACCAGTAGAACAGATAGGCTCAATCTTGTCTCTCTTTGTTCCATGGAACAACTCTTTCTCATGAACACTTCCCTTCCCATGGAGCATTCTCCACGTGTTCCTAAGACTCAGGTATCTGGCGTATTCCGACGGATTCTGTATCCTTTGGACCCGAGTTATGATGACATTGGATCCTATAGTCTCATTGAATCTCTTAGTTGCAGCAGTGTATTCATCACTGAGCTCATTCACATCAAAGAAGGATACAACCTCTTTACCAATATTAGACAAATCCCAAGTATCAGGATAATCTGTTTTGAATAAAGCATATAATTAATAGGCATCAGTAATCAGTGTGGAAAAATTAAGGCAGTGCATTTACACTACTATACAAACTCTGCATTCATTTATGTATTCAAAGCAAAAGTTTCTGCTTTCACATGAAAACAAAGTAGTGTGAACATAGCCTAAATCTTAAAGACTAATACAATAATAAACTTACCATGATGCACTTTCCTTCGTCTATACACTGTTTTTGTTACTCTTGATATATCTTCAGTCTCCTCCATCATCTTCAGGTTCACAATGCATTTAATGCCATCAATCTCAAGCTTAACAAATTCCTCCTTTCGCTGATGAGCTACTTCAAGCTGCCTTGCCTGTTCTGCTTTATAAAGCTCCTCTGTGCCATCTCTATTAGTAACCAACCACTCAAACATGTGGAGTTCGTGTAAGAGAGCATTTAAGTTCATGATTCTCCTCTGTATGTCATTGCAGACCTTTTCTACAGCTCTCTCTTCTCCACTGACGAGAACTCTATTCAAACTGGCTTGAATATTAATCTCAACCTCTTGCTCAGAAGCAAACTTTAAAATACTCTCGCGATCGGATTGACTGAGGAGGTTAGTCATGTCACCAAGATCGACCATGTCATCGACTATCAAATCATCAATAAACTTGTACACATCTTTCTCTGCCTGACTTAACTTCTCGGCCACTGTACCGTGAATCCAAAAGCTAACCTTAAAGGTTTTTTGACCTGTCGACCCTCCAACGGTTGTAGTCCTTTGTCTGGGTATTGCTACTGGCTGTAGAGTGACTGAAACCCCCTCAGGACCA
>NW_003556875.1:0-1335 GCF_000090795.2 Amphimedon queenslandica
ACAATGGAGCTCATCTTGTGTTAGGAGAGAGTCTATTGATGACAAACAACAAGAGAGAGAAAGAGACATAGTGCAGCTTTTATAATAGATCCAGGAAGAGGAGGTTCACAACTCCTCCCTCTCCCTGCCTTCACAGTCAGCAATGAGTGCATTGGCAAAAATAGAATCTATTGGTCAGAAATTGGTGCAAATGGATGAGAAAAGTATAGACGAAAGTGCTCTTATATCTCCAGTCCCAGACCGACTGGATCTCTTAAACAATAGTCTTACCGATAAACAGTTGCTGTGTATCGAGTATGTGTGTGAATTTGGCCTGGGTATCATAAAGCGGCAGGTCACGACTGCAAAGGATGAAAGGGGAAAGCTCAAATTTGATGCTCTCTACACTGTGCTGTCTCAAAAATATGTAGATGATGCTCCATCACTTTTACGTCTTATCCTCAGTAGACTACGTTACAGTACAAGGGATGAACATATTAAGACTCGTATATTAAGAAGACTCCCAATCATGACAAAGTCTGATAAAGAAGCAATTTATAAAAAGTATCCAAATTTCGACCTGTGGCTGACACTAACTGTTGCCATGACATCGATGAGGGACAGTGATTACAGAGTACTGAAAGATCACCTCAGACTTAACGTTTTGACTGGATACGCTGAAACAGGAATCACGTCACCTTGTCATCTTTTGGAGCTCATGGAGAACCAGCTAGCACCTCATGGATTTGATTCAAACAGCTTGAATAACGTCTTGAAGTGGTTTAGGGATTGTGGTCTTAAATATCCAAAAGAGATAGTCAACTATCAGAAGCGTCACAATAAACAAGTACCTACTCACTGGGAGATATGTAAGTAATAATAATAAAACAAAAAATAATTAATAAAGTGATTTATGACGGTCAAAAAACACGCACAAAAACAAAACCAAATTACATGTAATACAATTCATGGAATGTGAACTATACTAATAGTGAGCATACACTAACAGTGAGGTCATACAGTGTATGTGTCACAATGTACATGTATACACACACTAACCTTTAATTGTTTAATGATTACTTATCCTCTACCTGTTGTTGTTTAGGTTGCAAAAGAACTTGTCGTTTCTCATTCTGTCTCAGTATTGTTGCTATAGTTACCTTTATCCCTATCTTGCTACTCTTGACCCTTCCTAACTACCCACACGTGACAATCAATGATACATACAGCCAAAATTATTCCGTTGGAGTTAGGACGGTTGTCAAAATTGGTGAAGTCTACAGGTCTAATGTTGTCAAAAAATTACAGATCGAAGCACTTCAGAATTCCAATGGCTTTTATGCTAACGGAACAGTA
>NW_003556876.1:0-1335 GCF_000090795.2 Amphimedon queenslandica
CCCTTGTGCTGTGCTTGTATTGCACATGCGCAGAGTAGCTGGTGGGCAGGGTAGTCCTTGCCCACTGCACAGCTACCCTGCACAGCTACTATATACTACTCTTCCAAGGCTACTCTACCGTCTACTACTTATACTAAACGGCACTTACTAGCGCTTGTACTCTACTGGTTTCAAAGAATATGGGTCTAAAAAGTAGCCGGATATCAGTAAATAATGGTTTTATTACTATGTGTAAGGTTCTTCTTATGTAGGAACGGTGATTCTACTGGGCCGTAGCGACAGACTATGACTGTCACAGTGCAATGGTGAACTGTTATTACGAAGTCTAGGAGTTACAATGCATGTTTGTAGTCATTTCTTTTTCTGACTTTTATTTTTGTTCTGAATTGTAAAAAATAATGATATTTTATGTACATGTAAAGCTTATATTAACCCCGTACTTACTACCCCTTTCAAATTGCAAAAATGCGCACATTTATCTGGTGGACTAGTGACAATGGTGTACTGCACTTACAAACAACAGAGGATTTCACATTCCTTTTGTAAGTTTTTGAGTAAGTATTCACCACTAATTTTACTGTAGCACTGGATGTCAAAGTCTCAGGTGTGAGCAAACTGATTAAGAAATACATGGAAACTGGTTCAATTACTCAAAGGCCAGGTTTGTCAGTATTAATTCCACTACACTTCTCATTATTTTCACAATATAGGATCTAGAAGACCTTCAAAAGTAACCAGAGAAGTTTTAAAGATAGTATAGGACCAAATGCAAGCTGATGATGAAAGCACTGCTACTCAACTTCAGTAGCTTCTCGTTGAGAAAGGTCATTCACTGTCACTGAAAACAATATTGAAGTCTCGCAATACACTTGGTTGGACATACCGTGGCAGTGCATACTGCCAGATCATTAGAGGACCAAATAAAGAGAAGCGAATGAAATTGGCTCAAGATCAGTTGCAGGAGCACAGGACTACTGGTTTTTCTGATGTACTGTACAGTGATGAGTGTACAATTGAATTCGAATCCCACAGGAGATTTTCATGAAGGAAAATAGGTGCCCTCGAAACCAAAACCAAGGTAGCACTAAATTAATATTACATGTACGTTAATGGTATTTTTTTAAAACCTATTATATAGAGCAAAACACCCCTATAAGGTACATGCATGGGCAGGTATAAGTTGCCAAGGAAAGACGCCAATTGTGCTGTTTGAAGAAAAAATGAATTCAGCTGGCTTTATTGAAGTTTTGGAAAATGGACTGATTCCTTATACCCAGCATTTAAATCCATCTCAAAGATTGATGCAGGATAATGATCCCAAACATTCCTCAAAGA
>NW_003556877.1:0-1335 GCF_000090795.2 Amphimedon queenslandica
GCAGGATCTCGGGGAGTGGCCCTCGCGAAATTCCAAACCTCCTCCCTCCTCATTTGAGGTTTCCGGAGGCCGATAGTCATTAACTGGTATTAAAAAAAAGCTCAACAACTAGCTTATAGTAGATTTATTAATACACATGGTCGTATTGGACGTAATATATCATGTGACTTGCATCATGAATATCTAAATGGAAGACTTAAAGCTATCGTAGTAACTTATGATCAAATATGCAAACTAAATTTATTTGTCGTGCAGCAATATATGTTGGTTTTGTCAAGCAAATCTGTTCTCAATTTGAAAATGAAACTTCAAAAAAGACAATCTCTGACAAGCACGCAGTTCCATCAATTGTCAAAAGATGTAAGGCTAATTGATATATTGAAAGACAGCCCAGAAATATTGGTCAATACACCTAATAGAAGCAAATCATTAATTAAGTTTAATAAAACTCTTAGTGGATTTTGATATAAAAAACGTGATAGGTAGAATAATAAATGTTGCAAGTACATACTTATAATTACGGTATATATATAACAGTAGTAATATTAATAGCGATTTCATAAATTATTTTCACAAACGAATTACAAATGCAGTGCTACTTTACAATCAATAAATATTGCATAATCATAATATAAATCACATGCATAACATGCATTTACATGTTAAAGCACAAATATCAGCATTTATATTGACTCTCCTAGGAACTTTCTTCATGGAACATAAATGTGCTGTACAATAAATGGTGCCTTCATTTGTTTGTGTTAAAGCCATACTCTTCCATTTTAGAATGAATAGTACTTCTGACTTTTTCATTCATCAAGTTAGCAAAGCCTGACATGTTATTTCTCTGAGCTCTCCCAATTTCCTAAACATACTCTTTCATAGGAAGTGATGATCCGCAGTGGCAAACGTTGGCAATGTCAGGACAGTGTATAACCATCCCAAAAGTAGTTGTGGCAATAATAATTTGAATAAGAGTGTTATCTTTAATCAATTGTCTAAGTATTTTCTTTTTCACTTGATCAACATTACCTTGCGTGTATAGATCAATGATTAATATTTATGACTGTTAGGATACCCAGGTGGAAATGTTACATAAGGACCAAGCTTTTCCTCAAACATATCGTAAACTAAATTGCAGTCAGTATACGTTTAGCGAAATACTAGTCTTTGGATGATACAAATTATTGAGCCTCTGGTGTTTTCTACATAACCAGCCATACTGATAGCAAAATGTTTCGGCATGGTGACAATCCAGTGATAACTACATCTTCCATATCTAATCGTTTAGTAGCAACATCATAAAGTCCCATGTGTGGCAGTGGCTGTTACTGC
>NW_003556878.1:0-1335 GCF_000090795.2 Amphimedon queenslandica
AATAGCTGTTTAAATATCATGCCACATCGTGGACACAAATTACAGTACATGTACAAATGCCATTAGTTACATAATAAATAATCTATTTATAGAGTGATAATTTAAGTTGGCAAACTGCAGCAACAGATACAAAATGTAAATATTTTTCTAATCGTCTTAGAACAAACACTACTTGGCTAAACAACATAAATGCACACAGACTTTTGACACAAGAAACTCTCAAAATACTCCACTAATCACATCTGGGATAGATTACAAGTAAACACAGTCAAAAATCATGAATTATTATGCTTACTTATAGTATTGAAAGCAATAATAGTAAAATAAGATAACAATTACCCTGTCATCTTGTTGTTGTCACTTGGTTCTTCATTGTTTATTGACACCACCAAGTTTTTATAGTAAATCTTTACAGAAAAACAATCTACATGTCAAGAAAAACATGATGAAATTAATAACAATAAACTGAATTAAATACCCCTACTATAATTGTGGCAATGATAATCATATCATTCCCATAATATAGGAGGAAATTTTTATGGGCATTTGTTTCAAGCCATGCAATAAATGAAATGCTTTTGCTTGATAATGACATTATGACCAAGGGTGTGTGCTACAATTATACAAGAAAGTGGAATGAATGAAAGCACAACAGTTCTCCATCTATAAAGAACATGCAGGTATGTTTATTATCATGTCACTAACACAGTGTGCTTAAATGCTGGATCAACTTGCCATAGCTATATGTACGTGTATATCACTGTTTTTGTAGCTATTATGATATGGGTATTATCAAGAATACAGATGATACTGATGATGTCAACTTTAGAGATCAACTACAAGTTTTAGATCCTTGAAAAAAATCAACTGAGTGTAAAGTTTTAATGCTAAGAGTTTATGCTGTAAATTATGACTGCTAACTTTTCATTGCTACAATTTTAATTATACTTTTTTGTTGCAGTGTGATTTTGCCATTGTAGATTTAATTAATTAAATATACCACATCAACCCACCCAGTGTTATAATAATCATGTTCATTTAACTACAAAATCAAATAACTATCGCTACAAAGAAATAATAAGAAGAAATAATTAATACATGCACTACATCTCTACTACTGGCTGACTATGTACATTTGAGTTAGTTACTAATAATGGAGCAGGCAACCTCCTTCAAAATCGACAACCCATACTGTTCCATCAGGAGCAATAGCAACATCAGACGCACCAACCATTCCCCCAATAGTTTTCAGTACCTTTCCTGCATTATTCAAGATGACAAGTTTCCCAGCATTCTTAGTACGATCAGATACAAAAAGGTTACCAGCTCTGTCCA
>NW_003556879.1:0-1335 GCF_000090795.2 Amphimedon queenslandica
TTTTGGTCTAATTTTGCCAAAAATGAAAAGGAGAGAATTCTTCATTTTAATTACATTTCCTGATACATATACATGTTCTTATGTTGTGTAGAAAGTTTGAGCTAATTCCAATCAAAATTGGATTTTTTACAAATTTTCAAAGTTGCTCCAAAATCGGACAAAAATCCCTGTACTATAGTACAGGGATTTTGGCCGAATTTCATCAAAAATGAAAAGGAGAGAATTCTTCATTTTTATTACTTTTCCTGATAGATATACATGTACTTATGTTGTGTAGAAAGTTTAAGCTGATTCCGATCAAAATTAGATTTTTTACGAATTTTAAAAGTTGCTCCAAAATCGGACAAAAGTCCCTGTACTATAGTACAGGGATTTTGGCCAAATTTTGTCAAAAATGAAAAGGAGAGAGTTTTTTATTTTCCCCTAATACATGTATAATGTACATATTCCTTTCTCCTCAGGTTCACCCAAAGCTTCAACAGAACTAATTTAGCTTATTCCGTGAGACACAAGAAGCCAAAGAAAGTGACAGAGGACATCATCACACTCATTAATAACAACTTTAAGGGAGAAACTGGAATAGTTTACTGTTTCTCAAGGTAAAGTATTCCACACTTCAAACAGCAAAATTGTTATTACTATCAATAAATATTTTATCTCTCCCCTCTATTTTTATGTTGCGATTCTTCTACTTTTTTAAATTTCTCTCTCTCCTTCCTCTTGTTACAGGAGAGACTGTGAGACAGTTTGTTCTGATCTAAACTCTGCTGGTATAGCCTCAGTGATATATCATGCTGGCCTACCTGACCACCAGAGGAGCCACATACAGGAAACATGGCTAAGAGACAATTGCTGCAAAGTAAGGAAAGAAATACTTATAACAACATGGAGGTACAGTACATAGGGAAGTATAGTCAAGTAGAAATTGGTCCTATAAGAAAGCATATCATATTATTATTACAGCAAGTTTTTTATGTAATTGCTTATCCATTAGTACATGTACAGATGTACTAATCGCTACTAGACTCCGTTACTATTACATGTACATGTACACATTTACATGTACGTCTCAATCATGTGACCCATCGGCCTGCCACCAATTTCCAGCTATTAGCATACCTGAGGACTCCTCAGTGAGTCCTTACTAAAGGCGCTAGACCTTTTGATGTCTCCCAGTTTAAAGCTAAAGAGTCTCCAGGCACTAAATGAAGACTTCTCTCGCTAATTGTCGCCCCATGATTGATGTCTGTGGCTAAGGGGAGGGAGTGGTAATTAGTGGCACATGAACATGTATAAAGTGGTAGCCTCTCTCTGTAGGTTGAGGTGTTGTTTACT
>NW_003556880.1:0-1335 GCF_000090795.2 Amphimedon queenslandica
GCTGATGTTATAAGTTAGTTATAATGTCTATTGTAGTCAGTAATGCTACTGTTGATACTTCATGTACAACTGGTAATGTTAGATTAGTTGGTGGTCCCAATGAGTATGAAGGAAGAGTTGAAATATGTTATAATCAAATGTGGGGAACTATTTGTGATCATTCCTGGGGTACAACTGAAGCTAATGTTGTTTGCAAACAGCTTGGCTATCAGATGACAGGTATTAATCTCTAACATTCTTTTCTCCTTTATATTATTTGTACTGCATGTAGGATCAGTATCATTGCGTGGCAGTTACTATGGACATGGGAAAGCTCCATTTGTTATGGGTGATATGTATTGTTCCAGTAGTCGCAGCTCACTGTTAGATTGTGATCATTACTTTGCAAGTTACAATACTCTGTATTGTGGTATAACTAATGCAGCAAGTGTTGTATGTTTAGGTAGGTATTATAACTAAACATCTTATTCACCTTTAATTAATAATAATAGAATCCTGTAATGATGGTGATGTAAGACTGAGTGGATCATCAGTGACATATGCTGGTCGTGTTGAACTGTGTGTTGAGAGAACATGGACTACACTGTGTGATCAAACATGGGACTTTAATGATGCTGCAGTGACTTGTAGACAACTTGGATACTCTTCATATGGTTAATGCAGTTAGTACCAGTATTAATTAATGTTAATGGCCCTTGGTGGGTCGACCCCTGACACCTTTAAAGGAGGGGGCGCTGATTGGAGTTTCCATGGAAACCCCGTGCCTGAGCTCAAAACAAGGACATTGACCTGGCACTTTTTTCACTGTGACCTAACATGCAGAAATGGGCTGTGTCAGCCAGGTGGGAGCACTCCCACATGCATGAGCAAGCAGTCACACAGCAGTAGTTAGCTGGTACAGCTTACAGCTTGCCAGGTCCAAATCCTGCTATTGAGCCCCAACATGGTGGCATTTTGGGAGTGAATGATAGCATCATCCTCCACTATGGGATTTCCAATGGATATCACGCTCAAGAGCGGAGAGAATTGACACAAAAATAATTAAATAAATAAATCAATAAGTTATGAGAAAAAAAAAAAAAAAAAAAAAAAAAAAAAAAAGAGGGAGAGAGTGAGAGCAAGATGCTGAAGTTGGTGACAAGAAGACTCGATGATAAGATGGTGCTGACAAGACCACGTGCATCAGGCAGTACGCATGCGCGTTTCCCACCCAAGCCATTAACTCTGTTTAAAGCAGAGCTTTAAACAATTATTTAATGGCCCTTGGTGGGTCGACCCCTGACACCTTTAAAGGAGGGGGCGCTGATTGGAGTTTCCATGGAAACCCCGTGCCTG
>NW_003556881.1:0-1335 GCF_000090795.2 Amphimedon queenslandica
GAATTCGTTTGTTAGCTGCGCAATTACTACTGCAATAGATGGAAGTGAAGATGACGCCATTCATTGTTTTAAGACAGGGCAGCCATGTGCAGCTGGGAGACAGGAATTAATGAAGGAAATGGAACGAAACAGAGTAGATGACAGTGATGATGACCCCTTTTGCAACAGAAGTTGATGATGAAGAAGTTGAAAAGAATGAAGCTTGTATTGAAAGTGATGATGAGGACTCAGCTGATTCTGAGTGTTCAGACATAGATGTTTAATTTGGAATGAGGTTTACTGGTAATTGTGATTCTTATTTATTAAAAAATTGAATTTATTTGATTATTAAATATTATACAACAATAGTAGTAATCATTCAATATTATAAATCAATAGTAGTAAGTGATAAGTTTCTCAGTTTTCCAATCATATGTTTACTTCCAACAAAAACATATTCACATGGCACTTCTAATCCTAAGCCTTTCTGTCTCTTCCCAGTTACAGTTATCTTTATTTCTCCTCCTCTTTTGATGAAATGCCAGGATACTTTGGCTAATTTGCGAGGAATGTGACCAACAATATCTTCATTCTTCATGACTGCCACAGCATATTTGTCAAATGGGTTGTCTTCCGCTGGAGTAGCTGTTAGTTTTTCATTCATATAGGGAGTCCATATCCTTTTATATACATGGTGTCCCCTAATTACACTAGTAAGAGTAAACCTTTCCTTTTTTTGACTTCGTTCCGCCATCTTTGTGGGTGTGGCAATGTAGCACACGTGGTCAATAAGTTAATAAAAGCCTGTCTTAAATAAAAGCATGTCTTAAATAAACGCCTCTTTGAAATAACTGGGAAAGAAATAGACGCCCGGGCTTTTATTTAAGGATTTACGGTATGTATCAGAAAGAATTATAAAGATGGAGAATTCTATCCTAGGCTGATTCCTAGCCATTTTGACAAAATGTGGCCAGTGCTAGAACTGGTCTTTGACCCAATTTTTGAGCAACTTAAAAAATTCATAATAACTTCAATTTTAATTGGAATCCATTCAAACTTTCGACACAATGTAAGTACATGTATATGTGTCAGAAAAACTTATATAGAAAATAGAAAATTTTCTCCTAGTCATTTTTGACGAAATTTGGCCATTGACCCTGTATTATAATAGTACAGGGACTTTGGCCTGATTTTGGAGGAACTTTAAAATATTTTTAAAAATATTAATATTGATTGGAATCATTAAGCACATGTATATGTATTAGAAAAAAATTATAAAAATTGAGAATTCTCTCCTCGTCATTTTTGGGCGAAATTTGGTCAATGACCCTGTACATGGTCTTTAAAAATCCAATT